>NC_081560.1:10281714-10416541 GCF_022355385.1 Mustela nigripes | reverse complement strand
TGGGGGGAAGCAGGCTCCCTGCTGAGCAGAGAGCCTGATGCGGGGCTCGATCCCAGGGCCCTGGGACCATGACCTGAGCTGAAGGCAGAGGCTTTAACCCACTGAGCCACCCAGGTGCCCCCAGCTTGATCATTTCTTGAGTAGAGCAGGCAGGAAAAGGAGACATGAAAGCCAGAAGCTTTATCTGTTTTAGAGGTTAAGACTATGTATGGGTTAAGTAAAAAAACTAAAGATTTTTTAAAAAATTCACTTAAAGATATTATAAATTTTATCTATATTGTCTTGCTGTCTACCATAGAGGCTCTCTTGACGACAAAGTTTGGTACCATCTTGCAGAAATTTTCATCAACAGCATAATACACCTCTGTCCTTGACATGGGCGTGGCTATGTGACTCAGCACTCAGTCTTAAGAGGCTTTGCACACTTCTACTTGCTATTTTGCATGTCTGCTACTATGCTAAGAACATTCTAGCACGAAGTCCAAAGACAGATAATGAGGAGGACAGCCATCCAGATGTTCCATGGATCTATTTTAAGAGGCAGAGCAGAGACACACCAGCTGCTATAAAACCAGTCTAGCCCTTTTTTTTTTTTTAAGATTTTATTTACTTATTTGCCAGAAAGGGAGCAAGAGTGTGCACAAGCAGGTAGAATGGCAGGCAGAGGGAGAGGGAGAAGCAGACTCTGGCTGAGCAGGGAGCCCAATGTTGGGCTTGATCCCACACCCTGGGATCATGACCTGAACTGAAGACAGATGCTTAACTAAATGAGCCACCCAGGCGCCCTGAAACCACTCCAGTCTCTGATTAGCCAGACTGCACCCGAGATGCAGCTGCACGAACAATCAATGGTTGTGGCTCTAAAGCCCCGAGTTCTGAGGCAGCACAAAACACAGCATCTTAGTGCTAACAGCTAATGGATACCATGGCAAAACATTTTTATAATCGAAGTTTGCAAGCTCTTATTTGAATATAGATTTTCTCTATCAGTTTTCCCCCTTGTTACACTAGGCATGACACTGTCACATAGAGAACTTAGCCTGTGTGATTTTTGTGCCCTTTCTATTTATAGCTTTTCTCAGCACTCTGTGGTGGTTGGTTTATCTGCCCGGGGTTCCCACTGCCTTTCATGCTTCTCATCAGTACATGCATAGTTTCCTGTTTGGGAATAGTTTGTTTTTCCCACTTTGCTGGCACCTTGTTTTCTTTTCTTGGAAACATAAAGTCTTTCAAATAAATAATGGCCTCTTTCTCTAACATTTCTTTCAATCTTAGAATCCGCACCAACTTCGAGGGAAAAAGGAAACAGTAATAACCTGTTATCATTCTTAGGTCTTGACAATTTTAGGGAGTATCTGCAGAAAATTGCTGTGCTTTTTTTCTAAATAGAAGTTTATATATCAGAATGCATGAGTGAGAAATGCAAAGTCAGAAGCGTATCCTGTGAAGTGCTCTGGACACTCTGACAGCTGCAATTTGTCCACATCAATCACTGCGCCTGGCTGCAAAGCTTCTGTCCCAGGGAGACAGGGCACTTCCCAAATTGCCCGCTGCCCTCTTTCATGGTAATCTTAGTTTTTGCCATCCAAATATCCCCGGATGAAAGACAGCTCGACGCATCCAGAAATAGAGTAATTCCGATGTCATGGACATCAGTGGGAGCAGCGACTTGCTGCTCTGTCCATCGTTAGATTGATCTTTCCCCCTCGGTCTACATGTGACAAGAGATGACTTAGGCCGGGAGAGGAAGCTTGGCAGGAAATAAGTCAGCCTGTCTGCCACCTCCCTTCCTTTCTAATCAAAGGAGAGACCTCATGGAGCGCATGGTCAGTCTCGTAGTGGTGGCTCCCAGCAGCATCGGCTGGGGAGGGCCCCTTTACCGCTAGCATTATACCAGCAAAGTTACTCTAAAATGCGTACCTTTACCATGTGTTCCTAGAGGCATTATCATTTGCTAAATAGTATTGCTAAGTGTATTTAAGCTACTTTAGACAATTTAAGCACTAATTTTTCTCATTTTGAAAAAAAATATCAATCTACCTTTTATTTATTTATTTATTTATTTATTTATTTATTTATTAAAAGATTTTATTTACTCACTTGACAGAGATCACAAGCAGGGAGAGGCAGGCAGAGAGAGAGGAGGAAGCAGGCTCCCCGCCGAGCAGAGAGCCCAATGTGGGGCTCGATCCCAGGACCCTGAGATCATGACCGGAGCTGAAGGCAGAGGACTTAACCCGCTGAGCCAACCCAGGCGCCCCTCAATCTCCCTTTTAGAGATATTTGAGATATACTACCACACAAACACAGTTTCATACATACTCAGAAAAAACCAGGTGGTATTTTTTGGTTATAGTGGAGTTCCGGTGGAGTTTTTAATAAAGTAGGTGAGGTGAAACCTGGCCCTAGATCCACATGACTCCAAAGCCCATGCTCCGCTGTACCAGGCTGCCCGTGAAGGAAACTCCTGCCCACATAATCCAATTCTAGAAAGCCAGTTTTAAGATTGCTATCCATAATGCCAAATTTTGAAGCTGCTTTCCTCTAGGATTACAGGAACAGAAACTCCTGGTTTAGGAATTATAAAACAGGCTTATTAAGAATCAACAAACTGCATTATTTCCTAAGCTTTCTGCCCTTATAACCTGGGCTACAGCTGAAGAGGTTTAGAAATAAGACCAAAGTAATTTATCGCTAATTTCTGAGCACTTGCCATTTCCTTAGCTGTCGACAGATGTACCGCTGTGTCTAGCTTCAGTAGAGCAAGGTCAGCAGTAAGGGGCTGATACACACAATGACAGCTGCCCCAAGATGTCCGTCTCCTGATTCCCAGAACCTGTAAGTATGCATGTTACGTGCCCAGTGGGGAATGAAGGTGGCAGACGGAACTAAATTTTCTAATCAACTGCCCTTAAAATAGATTTCTTGGGATCATTCAGGTGAGCCCAGTGTAATCACAAGCGTCCCTTAAAAGTGGAAAAGAGATGCAGAGGAGGTCAGAGTGATACGGTGTGAGGAAGACATGGTCAGACATCGCTGGCTCCAAAGACAGAAGAGAGCCAAAAGCCAAGAAATGTAGGGGCCACTAGAAGTGAAAGGTCAGATACAGATTCTTCCCTAGACTCTCCAGCAAGACACATGGGTCAGCTGATACAATGACTTGAGCTCAGTAAAGCCCATTTTGGACTTCTGAACTATAAAACTATACAATGATAAATCTGTGTTGTTTTAAGTCACTAAGTTTGTGGCAATCTACTATAAAATCCATAGAAAATGAGTATGTCACCTCATTCGTGAGGCAGGTTACTATCTAAATCATGGATAACTGAGAGACAACAGGAATTTTAAATGTGAAACACCATCTTATTTCAGTAAAAGCAGCTTAATAAAAGAATAGAAAAACATAAGCAACCAAAAAGGAAAAATAAATTGGGACTTCATCAAAATTAAGTGTTTGTTCATCAAAGGACACTATCAAGAACATGAAGAGGCAGCCCACAGAAAGAAAGTGTTTCCAAATCATGTATCTGATAAGGGCCTATGAATCAGAATATATGAAGAATACTCAGAACTCAATAGTAAAAAGATAACACAATTTTTAAGAGGGCAAAGAATGTGAATAGGTATTTCTCCAAAGAAGACCTACAATTGGCCAGTAAACACACGAAAAGATGCTCATCATTAATCATTAGGGAAATGCAAATCAAGACCACAAGGAGATACTAACTGACACCCACTGTGATGGCTATTTTTTTAAAAAAAGGAAAATGGTGAGGATGTGGAGAAAATTGAAACTTTCCACCCTGTAGGTAGGAATGTAAAATGGTAGGAATGTAAAATGGTGTAGCTGCTGAAGAAAGCAGTTGGGCAGTTTCTCAAAAAGTTATAGAATTAGTGTATGATCTTACAATGCCTCTACTAGGTGGACACCCAAGAGGAGTGAAAACATCACTTGTACCTGGATGTTGATAGCAGTATGATTCGTAATAGACAAAAAGTGAAAATAACTCAAAATGTCCATGAACTGATAACTGGATAAACAAAATGTGGTATGTCCATACAATGGTATATTATTCAGCCATAAAAAGAAATGTAGTACTGTTACATGCTACCATATGATTAAACCTTGAAAATTTTTTGCTAAGGGGCCCCTGGGTGGCTCAGTCGGTTGAGCATCTGTCTCTTGGTTTCAGCTCAGGTCATGACCTCCGTGCTTGGCAGGGAATCTATTTGAGGTTTTCTCCCTTTCCCTCTGCCCCTTCCCCTGCTCATGCTCTCTCTCAAATAAATATTTTTTAAAAAAATTTATGCTAAATGAAAGAAACCAGACACAAAAGGCCATATGTTGTGTTATCCCATTTGTGCGAAATGTCCAGAGTAGCAAATCCACAGAAACAGAGGGCAGACCAGTGATTGAGGGATGGGGAGAATGAAGTATCGGGACTGACTACTGATAGAGGGTTTCTTTTTGGCCGATGAAAATGTTCTGCATAGCACAGTGAATAGACTAAAAACACTGAGTTATATATGTTAAAGTGGTGTGTTTTATACTACATAAATTGTACATCAATTAAAAAAAGAAAAATATTAGAACTCATCTTCCTAACGTGAATTTACACCTTGGAACTAAATATCAAGATAGTAACCTTTACCTTGTCATCTTACTGAGTTGAACGGACATTATATTTTTACTAAATCTCGGTTTTCCCTTGCACTTAACCCCACAACGCTGTTCTTGCTCTTATCATGAACTCAATTCCAATTGGAATAAAAACATTTCCTCAGTGTTTTTAATTCCTTCAACTGATCTGACTTTCCGGAGTACTTTCTCCATTTCGGCTGCAAGTCCTAGCTCTACTCGAGTTTCCCTTCTTAGGTCTGTTGTCTCCTCGTCTCCAAGAGGCTCCCTTTCGGCAGCGGCCCCCTCCGGCACCCTCCCACAGCCCCTTACTCTCTGGCAGATACCCTAAAGAAACGCACTAAGTGTTTGCCTGAGTATCTACTGGATTGAAAGTTATACACTGCTTGTACATTAGTGATTACTTTAGATCTTTTAGTGATTACTTTTAGTGATTAGTTTAGAAATTTCAACCTGCTTATGCTGATGAAGGCTTATATTCTTTAATACCTTCTCCTCATCCTGGGGAATGTAAGAATCTCAGGATGCTCTAATTTCATCTACCTATCTCAGCTTGTATGTGTGTATGTTACAGTTGTTGCATATTTTGATTCTATTTTACCTTCGCTTAAAAAAAAAAAACCAAAACTTTTATTTTTAAGTAATTATAGATTTAAAGAATGTTGTAAAGAGGGACACCTGGGTGGCTCAGTCGGGTGAAGTTTCGACTCTCGGTTCTGGCTCAGGTCATGATCTTAGGGTTCTGAGATTGAGCCCTGCGGCACCAGGCTCTGTGCTCAGCAAGGAGTCTGCTTGTCCCTCTCCCTCCCCCTGCTTGTGTGCGTGTGCTCAGGTAAAAATCTTATTAAAAAAAAATGTTATAAAGAAACATAAGGACTCTCCATGTATAGCTAATTCTACTGGTAATATTTTTATCCCTGATCTATAATGATATTATAATAACTTATTTTAGTTTTGTCTGTAGTAAAAAGTAATGTAGAGATTAAGGAAGGCCCTCTGCTTCTCTGTGAAAAAATAAAAAAGATCAAACACTACAGGTTGTGATAAGCGTGTAATTTTTTATTACACTGTGCTAGTAGGTTCAAGGATCTGTGTTGAAAACCCTATTAATATATTTTTCATCTTTTTATGTTTCTTTTAATCTAAGAATATTCATGTTTCTATTTTATAAAGAGACATTTAACTTCCTCATCAGGTCATTCTCAAGTTATCTTTAAAATGTAAGAGCTACTTTCTGCCTCTTAACCAAAGACAAGTCAAACGTGCAGAATGCAGAGGGCTATAGGCTCAATGGAATACAAAGCCACAAGCCTTCTTCCCTTTCCCGCAGAAACGCAAAGATTAAAACAAAACAAAAAACAAAAATCAAGATGCTAAGCTAGAATGCCTTTTTTTAAAAAGGGATACAAAAAAACTGTGCAGATAATGAACAAGACCTTATTTCTTTTTACTATGTATCAGCGTAGTTGTGAGCGTGTATATATAAAAATGTCAGAAATAAATTTTTTTAATTGAAACTACAACAGTAACCCTTGATGGTTTTGACTCATTTTCTCTTTTAATTTATGTTTTCTAAATTACTTAAGAATAGTTTTTTAATTTGTAAGTGCGTTATTCACATGAACTGAATGACAACACCGTTTTCCTGTCCAGTACAGAGTTAATCTCCTTACCACTGGGGATATAATGGCAGCCTTAAAGTTTGAGAGACTTTAATTGCATTTACTAGAAAGTATCTTGCTATTTATTTAGCACTTACTTGTCTTCTTTGTACTGTTATAGAGAGGGGCCCGAAGGATCATGACTAGTTTTGTAGGTGTTGACACAGTCTCCCAGAGCTAGATCCTGAGTGTCAAGAACATAGCATTAGCATTGCCTGGGTCCTTGTTAGAAAAGTCAAATCCCCGACCTCCCTCAGACCTACAGAATCAAAATCTGCATTTTAACAAGATACATTAAAGTGTAAGGAGTCCTGAGGTAGGTCATTGTTACAACCTAACCCCCACTTTTCACATGTCATTATTCTCTTTCCCTGCCCATATCTTCTCCTTCCTTCTTGAAATACAAGTTTCATTATTAAAAAAACAAAAACAAAAATAAAATCTCCACTCACTGATATCTCTTTTAGAGATCAGACTATCTCATCCCACTTTCTCTGGCTACCCTGTTCCTGGAATGAATTCTATGCCCTATCTCCCTTTATTAATTCACTTCTTTCCTTCTTAAAATTCTGAAACGACATTCACTCCAATGTAGTCAGTACAGAAGAAAGCACACAGAGATGTAGTAGTTAATCAGGGTAAGTTTAGATCAACATGATAGCATCAAGAGTCCCTAGACTGCCTGGAAAGTGATTTATCACGCATATGGTGCCTGATCATTTTGGAATGCCCCTCGTATATGCCTCCGTTCAAGATCAGCTCTGTATCTGTGCTCCTGCGTAGCTGGCTTACACCAGGCCAAGTGGACTGAACGCCTCCTACAGTACTGTTCCAACCTTGAAAAACACATTTTTTATCCCGGCAAAAATAACCCACAAGTATACACAAAGAATCCATGGCAGTGAAACGAAAGGGGACCCAGCACTTAAAGCTTATCTCTTCCAGATGTTCTTGAGAAGGCAGCCTCCTAAATCCTAGAACGCAAAGGCCCATCTATAGTTGAGTGTTCAAAACCAAGAAAAGAAAAAGCTGTCAATGAGAGCCATGGGATTCCTCACCATCAAGTGGTACAGAAATAGCTCATGCTATTGAGGAACCAAACCAAAGAAAAAACAAATTCTTCTAATTTCAATGACTTTCTTTTTTCCCCTTCCTTTTTACTGTGCCAAGAACACTTAACATGAGATCTGTCCTCTTAACAAATTTTTAAGTGCACAATACAGTAGCATTAACTATAGGCATGCTGTTGTACAGCAGATCTCTAGAAGTTACTCATTTTGTGTAACTGAAACTTTACACCCATCAAATGGCATCTTACGCAAAGGTCTGAAGGCTGAGATGCTCTGAAATGTCCTGGGTACCAAAGCGCACTCCCCTTCTAGATTTTGGGCCAATCTGCTCACTAGTGATTGGATATTGTGTTATTTATCAGGTCTGGCTATTATGAAGAAAAACGAAGAGCATAAAAGCACCCCAGTGAAAATGGGGGTGTGCTGGAAGGTTAATGTGCTCTTCAGCCCACTTCAGATAGATCACTAAGTAGCCACACAATCTGTTTATCTGATGCATGCAGAAAGAAATGTTACGCTTCACCTTTGGAAATGGGCCATTACTCCTGTTGACAGATTATGAATTGTGGAATCTGGCCGGCACCTGGTCCGACAAGGAAGAGTTCATAAATCAGACTCAAAACAGAAATACCTGACTAAAATTCTTGAGTTCTTGGAGGGCTTGAAAGAGGCAATATAAGGAGAGAAGCAGTTAAACCCACATGTGAGTGAGTCCATGTGTATATATATATGTGTGTGTCTGTGATGATCTTCTAAAGACCTTTGTTAAGGGTCTACAAGGAAGTAGTTTTGTTGTTATTTTTCATGGGCCAGAATGTTCTGGTTCACCTAAGAAGAAGATGGGAGTAGGGGGCCAGGGTGGAGTTGGGATAAAGATTCTGGTCTTGAACAGGAAATTAGCTCGGGTCACCATAAGAAGAGATAAATGATCAGTTCTCCCGACAAAAAGTACAAATAGTTGATTGTCAGGGTCAGTGTGTGTTTATTCACAAATAATCTGGAAACCAGGCCCATGATTCTACAGATACGGACAACTACAACTTGGTAGATGATACTAGGCAGATTGCTAAGTGGACGAGAATATGTGAAAATAAGAGTTTATAAAGTACGTGAAACGGCCAGAAAAATATCAACAAAAATAAAAGGATACTGTAAATGCCCTTGAAGAAAAATAAACTGCCTGTGAGAAGACTAGCTCAGAATAGTCGTTTAGTGATGTAGGAATGAAATCCAAAAGTAACTTTTAAAAATCTATTATCTGAAAATGTGCTCCCATGAGCCCGCAAAACCTTGCAGATATTGATAATCCTCTAGAATGGTACCAGTAAGGCACAAAAGGTGGCGTTCCACTGTTGTGTGTCCGTTCACAATTCCTCCTGCGCTGACAGGGCGCTCGTTACCATGGCCTTGGGAGGGACTGGTTAGTTTTCCACAGGCCCTGCTTTCACTGCGGGCGGCAGCCACGAGGCTGCCAGCAATTCTTCTTGAATGCAGCACTGTAAGAGTTCGTACTTTTTTGAACATTACTATATCACCAGCATAATTTTTTAATCATTTTACTTTAAAAACCATTAGTTAAGACGTGCTTTAAACTATAATATATAACAATGTAAAAAGTGAAGGATAAAAGTTATGTCAAACCTTCTGGCTGTGATAAGGCACCATCTCTGAGATATACTTTGTTATCTAAGGACTTTTCAGAGTTCTGATGAATCAATAAATTATTTTCAGATATGAAATACTACCTCTTTTTCCTGTTCCTTATTAATATCAGCAGTTTCAATTTCTCAGGCCTCCTGACTTTCTCCTGCTCAGGGGAAACCAGCTTCTGTACAATCCTTCTGGTCTTTTGATATGATTGTTACTTTGCCCAGCATTTTTACACTAGAAACCAAAGTTTTCCTCAGGCACTCAATACTGTATGTTAGTCCACCTGAGGACTCTCTCTCAAGTGCTGCCTGTGTTTGCTCCGGGCAAGGGAGTCCAGTGCAGCTAGTAGGGAAGGAGACAGATGGCTGCGTCAGTAAGTCTTCTGCTTACTGCTCTTATGACTGCTCTTACGAAGACAATCCATGATAACTTTCGATTGTTTTTTTCCTACTTAAATTTTGCCTTCAATCTCTCTGACTTCCCTAGGGTAAAACTTTGCAAGCTGGGTGCATATGTGGTTTCTGATCCTTCTGTACCCCCACCTCCAGATCCAGACCTACATCTGCCTGTATCCCAATCACCACTCAGCACGTATCCTCTGGTGGACGACCATGTCCAGCAGGAGAAGCTTCCAAGGAATGCAGCTTTTCCAATGTTTGTCAAAGCAGCTAAACTGCCATGTTCATTTTCTGGCTCTTCCTTTAAAATGCTCTATTATCTCAATGTTAAAAAGAAAATGTATAGGTTTTCTTTGTCAAGATGTTTTCTCTGGGTCCAAGTTTTTTCTTTCCCTTTCATTATTCTTTATAGAATTCTAGTGTCTTACCTTTAGCAGCAACATTCATCCCAGTAAAAAAACACACCAAAACTTTAATTACAGGAGTCCATTTTAGGGTACATACCACACCAATATGAAGTGACTAACATGTATAACTTTTATGTTTCATTACATCTGGTCCAAGTTTAAAGCGTTAAAAAATAAATCCCAGGCACCTTTATATTCAGTCTGTTGAAAAAGAATGCTCTCAGCCTGGCTGTGATTTTTCATTTTGATGTTATCTCACTACATCCTTCTAACATTTCTCCAAAGGAAATGACTGTCAGACACGTATCTCAGAGAAATAGTCAATCGGTAATTAATCATTGGTGAATTGTCAGATCATCTATAAACTAGCCAAGAACATTATAAGCAATGTTTATCCTAAAATATTAGTTTCTCTTCCTCAGAGAAATAATAATATTTTAAGGTTTTTGTGGAAACCTGTCTCTAGACACTCAAGCATCACCGACTGGGTTTAGTGCTCTGTGCATAAGGGGCAGAAGGCCTCATGCCATGTGCTGTCAAGAAAACCTCAAGATCCATGAAATGTAGATGGTGAAATAAGGTTCAACTCACAAGAAATTTAATTAAATTTAATAATGGCTCAATATAAATATATAAACAAGGGTGGAAGTTAGTGTTTATCAGGTGAATTGTAGAGAGAATAATTGTTATCACATTTACTATACTGGCATTTTACAGGAAAATTGCATCTAGAAAGAATGAGAAGCGCTGCATTTTGAAGGGAATCAGATCATGCCACCCAAAACAGGCCACTTTGGCACACTAATTATTTTGAGCAGAAGGCATTTAAGAAATAGCGGAGGCAAAAAAGGCCTTCTAAGTGCCCCCCTTTGTACCCAAAAGCAGGGCGTACATTTCCCATGAGTCAGGTGCACCATGAAGAGAACATTCAGACCTAGTAAAATAACCCTTTATTTCCATTCGTTTCCCCCATATATCTCCCAGTCACCCTGCCAAATTTACTGCCCCTAACCCAAACGCCTTTTTCCTTTGTCTTGACAAGTCTCCACAATTTATTGCTCTTTGTTAAAATGGTATATAAACTTTTTGGCCTATGTATTTCTTTGGGTCTTCATTTCTTATATATAAAGGCTTCCACGTACATATAAAAATAATAACATTGACTAAAGTGTGTATGCTTTTCTCCTGTTCATCTGTTTTCTGTCAGTTTGAGTTTTAGGCTCCCACCATAGCACCTAAGAGGGTAGAGGAAAAGTCTCCCTCCCAGCCTCCTGCCAAGAATCTCAAATGGACTCTCAAATGACTAAGAAGGAGGAAAGCATTTTGTGCAAAGCCTCCATTTGTTAATTCCTCTAACTCTTAAAAAAAAAAAAGAGAGAAAAAATCTTTTTTAATGTGAGCTATTATAGTCCTAATATTAAAACCTCAAAAATTCTAGTTAAGATAACTTCAAGAGATAGAAAATAATTAGTGATAAATTTGATAAAAGATTAACAGGAGATGTCAACTAAAAATCATAAAACATTTTTGAGACAAAGATAAACTCAAAATGGATAAAAGACTTCAACATGAGGCAGAAATCTATCAAAATCCTAGAGAACATACGCAGTAACTTCTTCGATATTGGCCGTAGCAACTTCTTTCAAGACATGTCTCCAAAGGCAAAGGAAGCAAAAGCGAAAATGAACTTTTGGGACTTCATCAAGATCAAAAGCTTCTGCACAGCAAAGGAAACAAACAACAAAACAAAGAGGCTACCCATAGAATGGGAAAAGATATTCACAAATGACACTATAGACAAAGGGCTGATATCCAAGATCTATAAAGAACTCCTCAAACTCAACACCCTAAAAGCAGATAATCACGTCAAAAAATGGGCAGAAGACATGAACAGACACTTCTCCAATGAAGACATGCAGATGGCTAACAGACACATTAAAAAAATATTCATCATCACTAGCCATCAGGGAGATTCAAATCAAAGCCACATTGAGATACCACCTTACACCAGTTAGAATGGCCAAAATTAACAAGGCAGTAAACAACAAGTGTTGAAGGGGATGTGGAGAAAGGGGAACCCTCTTACACTGTTGGTGGGAATGCAAGTTGGTGCAGCCACTTTGGAAAACAGTGTGGAGATTCCTTAAAGATTAAAAATAGAGCTACCGTATGACCCTACAATTGCACTACTGGGTATTTGCCCCAAAGATACCAATGTAGAACAGGAAGGGCCATCTGTACCCCAATGTTCATAGCTGCAATGGCCATGTCGCCAAACTGTAGAAGGAGCCAAGATGCCCTTCAACAGACAAATGGATAAAGAAGATAAGGTCCATATATATAATGTAATATTATGCCTCCATCAGAAAGGATGAATACTCAACTTTTGTATCAACATAGATGGGACTGGAAGAGATTATGCTGAGTGAAATAAGTCAAGCAGAGAGAGTCAATTTTCATATTGTTTTGCTTATTTGTGGAACATAAGGAATAACACGGAAGACATTGGGAGAAGGAGAGGAGAAGTGAGTTGGGGGAAATCGGAGGGGGAGATGAACCATGAGAGACTGTGGACTCTGAGAAACAAACTGAAGGTTTTGGGGGGATGTGGGGGGTTGGGTGAGCGTGGTGGTGGGTATTAAGGACAGCACATACTGCATGGAGCACTGGGTGTGGTGCACAAACAATGAATCTTTGAACATTGAAAAAATAAAATTAAATTAAAAAAACAAACAAAACATTCTTGAGAGAAATTAAGTCCTCAGGAGGACTACACTGTGTTCTTTGGCCAGAAGATTCAGTATTATTAAAAAGATCACAGAGTATTTATACTACCTGATTTTAATTATTACTGTAATTATGATTATAATAATTATTTTAATTATAAAGCTAGAATAACTAAGACACTGTAGTACTGAGATATAGTTAGTCACAGAGATCAATGGAACAAAATGGAGAGTCCAGAAAAAGGGTCATACATGTAACAATTGATTTCAACAAAGATTTCAAGGCTATTCAGTTGGGAAAAAAACTCAACAAATGGGCTTTGTAAACATACGGTAACCATTTGCAAAAATATGAACCTCAAGCCTTAACTCCTCATTTACAAAAGTTAATTCAAGATGGACCATGGTCTCAAATATAAGACCAAAAGTTATGAAACTTTTAGACAATGAGACAAGAAAACATTTTAATGAAAACAAAGATTTCTTAAATAAGACAGAAAAACACGAGTTATAAAATTTTAAAATATCAATAAATTTGGTTTCATTCAAATTAAAAATTTTTCTTCAAGAGACTGTTAGGGAAATGAAAAGGTAGACACAGACTATGAACAGTATTTGCAAAACAGATATCCAAAAACAGGACTCTTATCTAGAATATACAACTAAATAGTTGAAGGGAAATAACTGAAAGGAATCGGAATATGGCACCCCAACAGGCCACTTTACCACGCTGATTTTGGGAGTAAATTAAATGGGCACATATGTGTACCATGTCAGAAGACAAACTACAAATAAATTTATGATACATGTAAGTTCAATAGGCCCAAGAGAAATAGTTCTTTCATGGAACTTTACATATATAACTCTTTTAACTCACTAATATCAAGACCAACAGTCTAATAAAAAAATAGGCAAAAGATCTGAACTGTGGCTTTTTCAACTACG
The DNA here is from genome assembly GCF_022355385.1 of Mustela nigripes. Lineage (NCBI taxonomy): Eukaryota > Metazoa > Chordata > Mammalia > Carnivora > Mustelidae > Mustela > Mustela nigripes. The sequence goes on along the minus strand of NC_081560.1, from coordinate 10,403,045 downwards.
GTGTTGACAGACAGTTTGGGTTGGATAATAATCTCACCGGGGAAGGTTGTCTTGTGCACTGCAGGTGTTTAGTGTCTCCAATCTTACCCAATAGGATCCCTAGTGGTAAGAACCCAAAAGGTCTTAAGACATTGTTAATGGTTTCATGGGAAGCAAAACTGCCCCAAATGAGAACCGCTGATATAAATTAACTTAGCCAAAGAAAATATACAGACGACAAACCCATACAACCTATGATAATCAACTAAGAATTACTGAAAACAATGGGAGTGTTTGACAAAATTATATAATACACAAATATTGATAAGAAAGAAAATACAAAAAAAAAATGAAAGGTAAGATTTTATACTCAACTGCAAAAAAACAAGTTGTATACATAGGCTTGAAAAGAAATGTACTGAACTCATACGAAGGAAGCTCTAAAAAGTTACCAAAGGGGCATGAAAAAGGTGTAAGGAAGTAAATATGTGACCCCAGAACAAATTAAAAGTATGAAAATTTTCCCTAATCTTATAAACTCAGTGAAATTGCAATAAAAGTAAGAATTTCTTTTAGGAACAAAATAAAACAATTCTAAACTCACTGAAAGCATAGAAGAATACCAAGGAAAGTATGTGGAAAAGTAAATTATACTTATCAAAAACAGTATAGGGATAGGAAAAATGCATATAAAAGCCACACGGATTTATGGTATATACTTGGATATTGTATGTCTGATAAAGGGAGTGTTTGCAAATGGTAAGCACATGGTGAACTGATGGGCGAGCAAACCAGCCAGCAATCTGGAGAAGATGGCATCAGTCCCCTGCATTACTTCTTACCCTCAAATGAATTTCAAATGATCCACAAAAAAAAACCCAAAAACAAACAAACAAAAAAACCAGGAAAAAAAGAGAAGAAAATACATGGACAGTTTTACACTTTTGACAGGAGGAAAGTCTATTACAGATAAGACATACAAGACTACTAAATCTGACTGCATAAAACTGAAGCATCTTTAGCTAATTTATACATATCTAAATGACTAAATTGCAAAAACATGCTGTTCAGTAATAGAGGTTTGAATATTACATAAAACTTGCTTTTACAGAAGACATTTTAAATAGAAAAAGCAACATATTAGATTGTGTATAGAAGCATATGCAGGCATTCAAAAATACATAAAAAATTTTAGAAGGACGTAGAGCATTTTATCACTGAGGAAGATAAATGAGGTCAGGTGTGATGGTCTGGAAGACTAGCTTTTCTTGTAATGTTTTAAATGTTTTATTTCTTAAGGTTAAAAAACAGAACTGGAAACAAAAACAAAGAACTGTGAATTCTGGATGGTAGCAATGTGAAGGAGAATGATATTATTTTTCTACATTTCTGCATTTCAAAAAAATTTTTAAAGATTCAAAGTTTTTTGGGGTGAAATAAATGAGCACATATGTGTACCATGTCAGAAGACAAACTGCAGATTGATTTACAATACATATAAATTAAATAAGCCTAAGAGAAAAAGTCCTCACATGCCACTGAGAAGATGAACAATCCAACAGAGAATGAGTAGGCCACTAAAAAAAATACAAAGCCTGTAAGAAAAGACGTTCTATTTCCCTAAAAGTTAAGTAATAACTTCCCAATTAAAGTGACAATTTTCTTCACTAGACTGGCAAAGAAAATTCATTTTGGCAAGTACGTGAACACACACACATACATACATACATATGTATATATATTTCATGATCCAGCCATCTTACTTCTGGACATTGAGTCCTCCTGACTACTCACATAAATACATATACAAGGGTTTTGGCTACAACAGTGTAATAAAAAAAAAAATCTAGACATACTCCACATATGTCTATGAAAGTACAGTTGATTTAGTATGTCACGGTAACTCTAAACAACATGATGCTATGTGTGCATTAAACAGATTTGTTGGCTCCGTATTTTTAAAGTAAGGCAGTATATTTGAGAATACATAATGTGTATGCAGGAATAAAAGCAATTCAGTATATTTATTTTGAACATTTTTTGGTTAAAAATATACATACAAACACCCAAGAAGCTCAAAGGATTCTAAGTAGGAAGAAATCAAAGAGATCCACACTGAAACACGTTATAATCCAAATGAGGAAAGACAGTGCCCAAAGGAAAATCTTAAAAGCTTCAAGACACAAATGACCTTTCACAGTGTATCATAAATACATGCCCATACACCCACGCACAAAGGCATAAAGTTCTAGGAAGATAAATACTGAAGTTTTGGAAGCAGTTACCTATGGCAGATTGTGATAGGGACTATATTTTCTGTGTTTCATTACTTTGACAACATCGTTTTTGCAAAGAAGAAATTTTTTTAATGTTGATTTTAAATTTTATTTATTTTGTGGGAGCTCATAATCAAAGACATGGATGGTGGTAAGTAGCACAAGTAGCATGGGAACCCGAAGAGAATTCCTGAAGACTTTAAAAATGGAAGAAGGTAGTAAAGTCATTGTGATTCTTCAAGTGGTGTGCTATCATCTTTTATTCTAGAGGAGGAGATTTTGTGGTCATTACCAATGGTCTGAATTAATACAGTACTGCCTTAAGTTCTTTACTGCCCTTCTAAGTACAAGTAACTGTAAAGAAACAAAAACAATTCTATACTTTTCTACCTGAAACAGTATTTGAAATATTTATATATATGCAAAGTAGATCATATTTCATCCAGATTGTCATCAATTCATCCAATTCTTGACATGATGTATAATTTTTAATGATGTGCAAAAATATTCTGAATACTCTGTCCAAAATCATCTAAGTATTAATAAGACTAGAAGTTATAATGACACACTAAATATAACCAAAACTTAGGGCAACACTTCCTCCTTTTCTATCACAAAAAAGATAACTTGCACTCACAAAAACACAGTACAGGCAGCAAATGAGGATTTTCCATGGCATCTTCTGATAAGCAGTACCACTGCCAACCTCAACAAATTCCCAAGTCATTTTAAAATGAGAAATTTAGTTGCCAGCTCCAAAACAAATCATTTTATTTATACAAAGACTAAGACATTCTTCGATATATGGTAGAATATTTGCCTCCTTTCTCTCTGTGCCTGAGACTGAAGTATCTGACAGTCACCCCAGTAATCCCCTTGAAAGTCCGCGATCAGATTCATTCCCAGTTCTGTCATCTCTAGTGGAGTGCCCAGTGTACTCTTTCAGTCCATTCTACTCCAACTGAAGTCAATACAGGATGCTAGAATATTCCACTAGTAAGAGTCTTCTAATCTACTAAGAAATGTGCTCTATTTCCCACAAAATATATAAACTGAGTTTGTACTAAAGATTTTTTTTTTTAAGATTTTATTTATTTATTTGACAGGGAGAAACACAGTGAGAGAGGGAACACAAGCAGTGGGAGAGGGAGAGGGAGAAGCAGGCTTCCTGCCAAGCTGGGAGCCTGATGTGGCGCTTGATCCCAGGACCCTGGGATCATGACCTGAGCCGAAGGCAGACGCTTAGCGACTGAGCCACCCAGGCACCCGTGTACTGCAGATTTCTGATACGGACTGCCTTCCTGTGAGGCTGAGGAAGGCCTTAGTAGTTGGTATTTTAAAGACCAACAACCCGAGAGTATGCATTCAACTAAAGAAATGGTTGATTTGGGCTGGCTTGTGAAGGAATACTTTGACACCATGCACAATTTGACAATGACGGGGAGAATGTACTTTGTCACTTTACTAAGAGAAAGTCTGTACAGCTGTTCAAAATTTGGGCCCATGTACAGGAGACACCGTACATTGTCCTGTATCTCTGTTACAGAAATAGTATTCTGAAAAGGCTGGAAAATAAGAAAGATTATCCACAATCACATTACTCTAATTAAATATATTTTCTCACTTTCAATCTTTATGCATATATGTGATTTTTTGTTTAGCACAGTCCAATCACAGCATGTGAAATTTTATATTGTTTTTAAAATTTATCTTCCAAATGAAAAATGGTTTCTCAGTGAACAGCTTCATCGTCATCATGAAAGAGTAGCCATTTCAAGGATAGGAAGGGAAATATTTTAAAATCTAATCAGGGGTTTATAAGTCTTTTGGGGGATATTTTGGAATCTCAGCAGGTGTAGATCTCCATTTCCTCCCTGATCATGCTCTCAGTAAATGACTCTGGGAGCATATCCCATAGTGCCATATTCTTGCTGGAATGAATAGAGCTTCAAATGTATCTGGTAGACACCTACACTTTTTTCATTTAATCTCTGCTGTGGCTGTCCTTTTTCATTTCTAATTTTACTTTTTTGTGCTTTTTCCTTTATGTGTTCTGATAGCCCACTTTTTTTTTTTTTTAAAGATTTATTTATTTATTTTAGATAGATAGGACGGGGGACGGGAGGGGCAGAGGGAGAGAAAGAGAATCTACAGGAGACTTCGTGCTGAGCATGAAAGACCTCTCCCCTCCCCCCATGCGGGGCTTGATCTCACAGCCTGAGATCATGACCTGAGCTGAAATCAAAAGTGACACTCAACTGACTGAGCCACCCCTGCACCCTGTCTGAGAGTTCACTTTCTAGTTGTTTCTCACTCTCTATATTTAAGAACCAGGTTTGTGACTACTTAACAATTTTGTCCTTTTTAATTTCTCCTTTGACTGTTTTTCTTTTATTTGACTTCCTTAGCTACACTGCATTATTCTATTTGTAGTTTCCTGAGTTAAAAACAGATTTATGTTTTTTATCTTTTACTTTATTTATTTTAAAGATTTACTTATTTGAGAAAAAGCACCAGTGTGGGGAGGGGCAGAGAGAGAGAGAATATCAAGCAGATGCCCTACTGAGCAGGGAGCCTGACAAATATAGCAGGTAGATGAAAAAAAAAGAAATACATAAATGGATTCTTCACGCCACATTTTAAAAAACGATTTATTTATTTATTTATTTGACAGATCACAAGCAGGCAGAGAGGCAGGCAGAGAGAGAGAGGGAAGCAGGCTCCCTGCTGATCAGAGAGCACCAAGCGAGGCTCCATCCCAGCACCCTGAGACCATGACCCGAGCTGAAAGCAGAGGCTTTAACCCACTGAGCCACCCAGGCGCCCCTCACGGCACATTTTAAGTGCTTTTACTAGCAACAAGTAGAGAAGAAGATGGAAAATGCCCCTTATTTCTAGAACCTAATCAGGTTGGGAATTTTGCTCCAACCAGCGTAATATCCACACGTATCTGACGGAGACTAAACAAATTCAAATCCAGGTAGCCGGACATTTTTTTCTTACTAAGTGTTGAAACAAAATAGCCCTTGATTTCCAATTGATTCATATATTTTGGGTTTATTATTCTTCCCAAGTTCAATCTCTCAGCTCTGTAGAGTAGCTGTCCCGTTATGCGCTGTGGAGGAGGCAGCGGCGGCAGGTTCGGTGCACGCAAACCCCCGTCCCTGTGCGGAAACTGCTGACCGAGTTTCCATCTCATTTGTCAATTTCAAATTCTGCCAGATCTGACGTTTTGATTCAAGCAGCAAGAGAAACCTCCCTTAGTCTTTTCTTCATATTTTAATTAAAAGGGAGAGAGGGGTAAAAAAGCCAAAAGGCAAATAAGCAGGAAAAAGTGTGAGTAGACACCTGACAGAGACTGATGTTTCTGTGTAATGAATGGGTGACTTAAAATAGCCAGATTATTAGGCTGGTATGTCAGATGGTTCAGTTTCCTCCTAGCCATCTTTCCTTTACTTTTAGAAAACATACTGAAAACTGTGACTCTAATTCAGGCCAGTAGGGCTTTTTCTGGCTTTTACGGTTTGGAGAATCATGACTTGTCTACTTTCATCCTATGTACACAGTAACTCTGTATGAATCCTTTTCTTTCCTTCTCGCCTTCCTTCTTTTGTTTTTGTTTTGTTCTGAATTCATAGTGCTTCCTAAACCAACTTCCTCTCAGCAGTTCAGCAACCGGATCTCTCATGGAACAGAGTACAGTGGATCTGGATGGTCACAAGGTCACAAAAACAGTTGTCTGGGGTGACTGATGTAATCTGTGTGAATTCCAAAAGAGTTTAAAACAGGGGATGGATTTAGAAATAAATGGCTCAAGTGACATAATGAAAGTTGTGACCTGTAGCAAAATATGCTGAACCAATTTGTAAGTTCAGTTTAGCAACTACTCAACAGTCTTCCACACTTTTTGTCTTGGCTCAGGTCCTTAGGCCCTGGGGTTTTTGAGGTCAGTAACACATGAACATCTATTCCCCATATCATTTAAAGTCTGGGAAGAAACTGTTTAGTGTCCCCGGTAAACGTTTGTGTCTTCATCCAGAATAACAGAATCACTGCTTTTTATCTGGATTCACAGCTCTTGAGAATAGAGGTCACATTTCTCAGACTCCCTTGCAAGAAGGTACATGCAGAGGTTTTATAGCAGCTTATGGGAAATGTCCTTAAAAAGGCAGCTGATGCTCTGGCTCTTTTACTTCTACCCTGCTGCCTGGCACACTAATGGGATAAAGCTCTAGCTGCCTGGGGAACCAGGAACATGAGAGCCCTGCCCAGGAATGCAGAGTGGGGGGTGGAAGGAGCCGGTGTCCAGAACGACTGTGTGAAGGGAAGCCACTAGCTCCTGTACTAAGTCAGAGTGAGGAATTCATTTTATAGTCCAAATCAGCCTTAAGATTTCTTTTCATCATCAGAGACATTTAAAAATGAATTAAGAAGTTTGCTACCTAACTCAACTGTTGAGTGATTTTCATCTTATCAAAAGGGGAATTTAGAATAAAACCCAGGATTTTTCTGTGGTCTCATTAATGCCCCCCTCCCACATATCCTCCTGGAGATACTTGTGTAACCTGAGGTTACTTATGTAACCTCAGTCTTCCCGAGGTTCCCTCAAATCTCACACAAGATGTCCTGACGAGCCTCTTAGCCACAGACAGCTTAGAAACCCCCTTTATCGCTCACATCTCAGAAGAGTGAGCTATAGTTTGTACAAATATCATGATTTTTTTCAATAAGTCAACAAGTCGAAATTCAGCAGAGGCCTGACACATTGGCCCTCAATGACTATGTAGCCACTGACGTATTTCTTATAAAATGTAAGTCAGATAGGTTATCCCTTTGCTTAAAACCCTCCAATTCAACTCTGTCCCAACAGGTAAACAGATGAACTGGAAAAGCAACAACTCTTCTTTGATCCTTAAGAGAAAGTGAGGTCACAGGGCAAGCTGCTGCCCCCAAATTGAGACCAGCAGGTAAATACAGAGAATCAAATCTTAACCAGACTGGAAACCCCTGAAACCAATACCTCCATGGGAAGCAGTGCAGGATAAGAAAATCTTAACTATAGGGGAGCCTGGGTGGCTCAGTTGGTTAGTGGCTGCCTTCAGCTCAGGTCATGATTCCAGGGTCCTGGGATAGAGCCCTGCGTCGGGCTCCCTGCTCAGCAGGGAGTCTGTTTCTCCCTCTGCCTCCCCCATTCCCTCCCCCACTCATGCTCTCTCTCTCTCCTCCCCCAAATAAATAAACAAAATCTTAAAAAAAAAAAGAAAGAAAGAAAGAAAGGAATTAGACCTGATCTATAATAGATGAATTGCTGGAGGCTCAGTGTGGACAAGCCTGAGAGATAAAAACACCAGGGCGACCCAGGCACGGGGAGTCCCCACATTTTTGTGTTACCTTGCGGATTTTGACAAGATTCCCATGGGTAAGTATCAGAGCAAAGAACCCTGTGCTTCTGGCTGGGGGAAGGGAAGAGGGACTATTTGGAAATACAGCAGAACGTCGGTTTCTCCTCTTCAACAAGGCCTGCCCTCAGCAGGAACTATTTAACCAGGGCCTAACCTGCTGGGATTTTATCAGAGCCCAGTTGCCCCAGAGAGAAGGGGGCTGCCCAGCTGCGGCCCGCCTCGGCCATCCTCTCCCACCAAGGGGAGGAAAGAAGGGAACGTCTGAGAGGCGTGGGAGAGTCCACAGCCCAGAGGCACAGGCTCCCTACAGACCACCCGACCTAGTCACAGGACTGTAGACCGTTCACCGACCACACCTCCCAACCACCTGACAGGCCTGTGTAGAGCGACTCCTTCTGCGCAGCACATCATGGCCAGCTAGCAAGGAAAAAACTTACAAGGTACATTAAAAGGCAAAAAACCAGTCTGAAGAGATGGAGCAGGGCTGAGAACCAGACTCAGATATGATAGGGCTGCAGGAATTTGGAACACCTTTGATTAATATCCTAAGAATTCTAATGACTAGGACAAAAGCATGCAAGAACAGATGGGCAGTGCAAACAGAGAAATGAAAATTCTGAGAAGGAGCCAAAAAGAAGTACTGGAAATTGAAACAGAGTGGCAGCAATGATGAATACCCTCCACGGACTTACTGCCGGCCTGGACATGGCTGAGCTCGTCTCTCTGAGCTTGCGGATCTGTTAACAGAATCCGCCAATACCGTAAAGCAAAGAGAACAGTGACAAACAGAGAGGAGTACCTAAGAACTGTGGGGCAAGGAGGAAAGGCGTAGCCAATGTAACGGGAGTCCCAGGAGGAGGAGGAGTGAAAGGAACAGCAGAAATACTTGAAAAAAAAAAAAAAAAAAAAAACAATAACCACTGGGAATTTCCCCAAATTAATGTCAGACACTGAGAACCACAGACCCAGGAAGCAGAGCAGGAGAAGCAGGGTGAATGCGAAGCACTACACACAGGCACATCATTTTCATCATTTTCGAACTACGGAAAGTGAGAGATAAAGAGGAAGTGCTCTAAGGAGGCAGAGGAGCGAGCGGTTCCTCCCATTTGACCCACAGCGGAATCCCAAGTCCCAGAAACCCTGCAGGCTCTACAGGGGTCAGAGGAGTAGACAACAATCTACCAACTTCTAGATAGAAATGGAAACTACATATTTCCCTGTGATTCTTTCCAAACTGCTTCTGCCCACTGAAAAGAAGTATAGTGTTTAGGAGACAAGGAGAGTTTCATTCCCTACAGTTTATTGCTGTTCTGCCCTTTTTTGGTGACCCTTGGCCCTTGGTTTGAGCACGTGGAGTCTACTTCCCTACTTGTCTGTCAGTGACGATCTGTATTATCACTCACATCCAAGTCCTATTTTAATAAAGACGTACTTGTCAATACTTCAAAAAAAACCACAACTGACAACAAAAGAGAAGACTTAAATACTGAAGTCTACTTGGTTCTGTTTTTGTCCCTGAGTCTGTATCTGAAATACGACGCAGTTAATACCTTTTAAGTGTAAAGTGCATTCCATATGTTATCTTTTTTGAACTTTGCAACACTCCTGCGTTGTAAAAATTATTTGCTTTTTTTCTTACATCTCTGGGTCTGATTTTTCACTGGGGTTTTGACTTCTTTTTCTGTTTTGTCATTTTATTTTAGGTGACTTATTGAAAGTTTTGCCAAACTTTTGGTGGAACAAAGTTGACAGATAAAAAAAAAAATAATAAGACTGTCACATCAGAAAATCTGGAAATAAAGGGTTCTTCAAGGTCATATAAACTCACCACGCATATGTGACTAGAGCCTAGTCCTTGGGCTCCAGGCCTGTTTCTGCTCTGGCCCCAACAACCCCGATTTTCTTCCGTCTGCCCAGGATGATGGGCTCCCAGATACCGGGAACTGGCAGGGACAACAGTGCTGAATATGCAGTAGGTCCTCAGAGTAAGCCTCATTTCATAAATTGGTTTCTTGGCAATCTACATTCTAATTTTTCATCAGTTCATGTTTGTGTTCTCGACAACCTCACTTCAGCTAGCATCTCGGGGTTGGACAACAGTTCAGAAAGATGGGCCAAATAGATAGGATTCGTTGTTTGGATTTAGAAAGGAAAAAGGAAGAAAATCTTAAATATGTTTATGAAACTTCTGATGTACTATTTGCATGCCAGTAGCCTTATTTAATTCCTACTCATGCTTCTGTGTTTTCTACCCTGATACATATGTTGCTCATGTTTTTCCTTTCATATATACTCAGTAAATACGACCAAAATATGTCCATCCCCACCACAACACACACGCATGCGCGCACACACACCCCCACCCACCCCTTTGGAGAGATGCCAAGAATTACCATTTTATCCAACCAGCATCAGATGATCTATTAAATTTGTTCTAAAATTTAGGAGATGCTGTACCAAAAATCAATAAATATCAATAAATACTAAATCAATACTAAAATACTATAATACTAAAATCAATAAAATACTAAAATCAATACCAAATCAATACTAAAATCAATAAAATCAATCAATAAATAGGTATTTATTATTATTTAATGTAGGCCAATGATTCTTAAACGAAGAAGCCAGCCTGCCTAGCTTTCCAGAGCTGGGTACTTTTAACTAAGAAATCATCAGCGCACTACTGGCCAGATTTCCTAAGTTCCCATGCTGACACCTGGACTCCTTCTCTGGCCCTCTTCCTCGAATTTACAGTGATCTGGCACATGGAGTGATGACACTGGAGACAGACAGAAGGAAGTGCCCCCTACTCTTTCCAGGACATGCCACAGCCTTTGCCCCGCACGTCTCTGCTTCCCCGCCCCCCAACCCCACCCCCCCACCCCCCACTGCCAAAAAAACAAATCAGAGCCTGCATTTTAGACTGATCACCATCCTCTGGCCATAGGCGATATCTCTGGGAGGCCAGAGGCTGCTTCCAAGGGTGCAGAATGAAACACACATAAAACCACCATCAATCATTCATCAGTTACAATTACCATTTGCATCCATTTATCTAATCAGAGCCTGCAGCGACTACCACCCGTGAGCAGTTCAAAGTTGGTTAACACGGAAACATTCAGGGCCATTAACACTACCAGATATATACACCCGCTCCGGTCATGTTTCACAGACATGAACAGTACATGCTCTCCCCCACACCACATGTTTGAGGAGGATGGGGAAATTTCTGTACCACAGCAGGAAGCCGCGGCTGATCACATGCCACATTTCTTCAGACCAGTGAAGAAACATCCTGTAGGCAGCTAATAACTGGAATTGTGGTTTTAAACATATTCTCTTTTTATTTCCAGAACCACATAAAGTGCATAAAGATGCAAAGCTGCATATATGTCCATTCAGCTCCCCGGACTTCCTCCCCACCACTGCACACAGCTCTCCCGTCAGGTTCCCTGACCCTTTTCCTGCCCTCCCCGCCAAAGCTGGATCTGCGTGGTTTCTACGTCACGTTGTTTTCATGATTACAATCAGCCTTGAAGTTTCTACATATTCATTTCATCCAGGACATCTTTTGGGAGCATCATAAATAATAGTAAGAGCACTAAAGATGGTTACTGAAGACATTTCTTTTTCATCTGTTTTGGAAATGTCTCCATGCCTCTCCTGTCACACTCGTGTGTGTGTATGTGTGTGTGTGTGTGTGTGTGTTGGGAGGGGTGGTGGTGGGGGACGACTCAGGATCATACCTCACTGGTCAGACATACACCAAATGGATTTCTGTTCACGTCTTGCTACATCATTCATGTGGTTCTATACTTTGTACTGTACATAGCGTAGTTTAAGCACCTTAAATTCTCAAAACTCTGTCCTATAAAACACAGGTTCTTTTAGTTTGAAAAGAAATATTTAAATAATACAACACTGAGGTGATAGCAAAGAGATGTTACTCAAGGATAAAATCATAGCTCACCTAATTTTGGACTCGCTCCTAGATGGTGTTAATGCAGCTATAAAAACTTGGTGGGGAATTACATTACACTGAGTCTTTACAATTTTACGATTTTAACTAAACCCACTAGACTGAGGGATGAGGTATGTGTGGGGGTGGGGGAACAAAATGTATTAACTGTCAGACTATCCCAAATGGATTTAACTGAATTTCTCTTGTTCTTCTGCTGAAAGGATTAGTTGCTGTTTGCATCCTGGTTGAAAACATGCTCAAGGAACTTGAAATCTTGGTCAGGGATGAAAAATGCTATTTTCAGGTCAATATTGCCTCCCCTTCCCCACACTCCCACACTCAGTTCTATTCCTACCTATAAAGGCTGAAACCTCTGTACTCCTCAGTTCTCTTCTATATGAGGCAGCCTAAGAGGTGCCTTTGTTGGGCTCTATGACAGGCCTATCTTTAGCCTGAATAATAGGATAATTAGGTTTCAGGGTATTTTAAGTAGGGGGAGAAAAGGTGGGTTTCTCAGTTGCCACCATGCTCATTCCTGCTTCCACATGTATTTGTATATTCTTCCTCCTGCCAGGAAAGTTTGTATTCTCCTTTCTTACCTCCCTTTCTGTCCCCGCCCCCCTTTTAACCTATTCCTCTTACCTAATTTTTAAGGCCCAGCTCAACTCAAACCTGAATTGTGAGGCCCTTCCAGAGCATGACAGTGATTTTTCCTACACGTACTCCTTATTGCGTATTTTCTGGAACACATGATAATTTCCTATATCCTGTATTCTTCATACACATACAAGATGGCGTCTCTTCCGAGTGACTACATGTTCCTGACGTCAGCTGCACATCAGCACTGCGCTGTTTGGGCCAACAGAAACGAGTGACATTTAAACTGAAGTTTCTCAGGACTTGAATTTTTAAAAATTACTTAATCTGGGAGGGAAAGACAATCTCTTATGTCTTGAATGCTTAGAAATTGGATATTCTTAGGTTCATGAGAAAAAAAGAATGAAACAGAATAGTATAGCCAATCAGGATAGAGCTCTGATGTGTATGCATAAGATCCAACGTAAATGGATTTTACTGTTGTATATGTTAAAAACTATTTTCTTAAAAACCTTTTCAAAGTTTAAGATGCTTTCACACTAGAATCCATTTAAATATATTTTAAGTAATAAAAATGGGTTAATCCATTTATCAGAAGTTAAGCAAGATTATCTAAGAGTAATGAGATCTATAGTATGTCAAGCCTTATAAGTATATTTAAATACATATTATTTAAATATATACTATTTAAATATTTAAATGTATATATTACACATACACACATTCCCTAGAGGTAACATACAAAATAAAGTATGCAGAAAAACTCGAAAAAAATACCCTTTGTTCACATATTTTGAGATACGACATTAGAGTGACTTATTCATGAGAAATTTCCTAATACATTAGTAAGCACGCTGCAGGATATTTTGGAAAAGTAATGAAGGCTTAGTAATGCAAAATTTTTCTCCAGCTTTCTTTTCCAAGAAGTAAATGAGGTGAGACTTTCTAGCTCTTCCTACCCTAATCTCATTTATCACTTCAACCTACACATTTGTATAGCGGCTTATTCTTTTTGGAATCTGCTCCAGCTCCTCCACGAGAGCCCAAGTCCTCTGGAGACAGACCCAGGATTCTCCTACCTGTCTGCAAGGCCTACCAGCAGAGTGCCGTGTGCACAGTATGTGCACAAGAGAAGAAGGAACGGGAGTCTGCCAGACGGACAAGGGGAACGCGGGAAGGGAAGAGGAGGAGGGTGAATGATGACCTGGTTAGCACCAACCGTCTGTACACACTGTGCTCCGAGGCTAGCCGGGCACGCGACCAACGTTATCGCACTCATCAGCATGGCAGTCTTTATCCCAAAGCTCTACCCAACATTTACTGAAAGTTCCTTGGCTACCAGGTACCTTTTTCTCTGAAAATCTTCAGGGAAACTCACAGGTAGATAAGGCCATTAAAGAGAAACAATGGCACAGTGAGTTGTGGATTGTAGTGGTATGGGTGAGGAGTACAGGAAGACTTTTTTATTTTTATTTTTTTAACGAGGAATTGGTCCAAATGGAGAGGACAGATGAAAGGTGCAGGGGAACCGCTGGCAGCTTGCTGTTGCTAAAACAAAAGTTCACGGCACAACGCGGGAGGAATGGGGATTAAGACGATGGGGACCATGCCATAGAGGATCCTGGTGAGCTGGTGAGTGAGCCTGGATGTCACCTCATGTGCATGTACAGGAGATCCATCAGACATCTCAGAAGAGTGACAGGATAGTTAGCTCTGGCAGTTTTGTAAGGGACAGATTTGAAGGGACAGAACTGCAGGCTGGGAGACAATTAGTAGACGGGATAAGAGATGAACTCCATTCAGACAAGAGCATTGGAACTGAAGATGAGGGGAAGGGTCAAGAAATATTTGGGAGGCATAATTGTAATCTCTGTGAGTAATCTTTTTTTTTTTTTTTAAGATTTATTCATTTGACAGAGAGAGATTACAAGTAGGCAGAGAGGCAGGCAGAGAGAGAGAGGAGGAAGCAGGCTCCCTGCTGAGCAGAGAGCCCGTTGCGGGACTCGATCCCAGGACCCTGAGATCATGACCTGAGCCGAAGGCAGCGGCTTAACCCACTGAGCCACCCAGGCGCCCGAGTAATCTTTTTCTAATATAAATCATCCGTCAGTATCACTCCCTGGTTAAACCCTTTCGATGGGTTCCTACTGCTCTCAGAACAGAACGCACACACCTCAGAGCTGACAAGCCTTCATTGGTGCTTCCCTCCTGATCGCATGGCCATGTCCATTCAGCCCCTCTCCCCAGTCCCAGACCATTCTTCTGGTCTTCCAACCCACCAAGCCCTCTCCCTTCCCACTATTCATCTGCTTCCCCTCTGTCCAGAATTCTCTCCCCCCAGCTCTCTGCACGCCAACTTCTTTCTCATTCTTTCTATCTCACCTCTTCAAAAGCACCTTCCGTGGAAACTTTATCTAATGTGACCTTCCTCAATGACTCTACTTTTAATTTCTCATTTCCTTCATGTTATGGATCACAGTGCCTACTTACCTTGATTGTATATCTTACTTGTATTTTACCTGTTCATTATATTGTGGGCCCTTCCCCAAATGTGTCACGGGAGCCCTTGAATTCTTGGATTTGATTTATCCTTGACAGCACCAGCATGATGCTGCTTGATACATGGACACCCCCCCCTCCACAAATAGACTATATGGATGAATATATATGAATAAATGATAAAGACATGACTGTATATAAATTAGAAGATGAGTTAAAGGAAAAAAATCTAGTGATAGAGCCAGACTACCTGGTTGCAAATTCCACTTTTAGCCACTATCCAAAGTACTCATGCTTTGTTTTAGAGGAAAAATATCGAATTCACTCACTCCTACTCTACGACAAGTGCTCTCGGGTAGATAATGACTCTGCATACAGACAGTGTCCTCAAAACAAAACCAAATATAAAATGAGTATAAACATGTTTAATTGGTCCAAGAGATACATGCTATAGACGCATCTATAAATCTATTGAAAAAAAAACTTTTTTATTCTTGCTTGGTTAGTCTACAAATCTGGTGACCTTGAAGATGTGACCTTTTGCATTTATTCCTCAAAAAATGCTTAAGAAAAGAAGATGGCAGAGAAATAACCTTAATGCTAAGAAGTTAACTATTCTGTAATGTGCTAAAAACATATAATGTACAGCATTTTAGCATAAAAATAAGTGGCATTTCCTAAATAAAATTAAAAATCAGTTTTATAAAAGCTTAGATGTGTCTTTTGTTTTCTTTTTAAATTAATATAACATTTATATTCTACATTTTATGAAATACATGTAAAATTCTCTAACACTCAATACTTTTGATGTATCAGGGGAATCTTTTTTACGTATGTCTAGATCCTTCCATTCTAAATTTTTATAAAAGGCAGTACAAGATGCCATAAGCTAGATAATAACAGATCAATTCAATTTTTCTGTAGTTTCCTTATGACAAAGAAATCCATTTTATCGGGAACAATTTCCTATCCAGAAATAATTTAGGGAGGGCTAATATTAAAGGAGCAACTTTCATTTTGGAGTCGATATGGTTTCTACCTCTTTCTCATGCCAGAAATTCTGAAATTTTAGTGTGCTTTAGGATCATCTGAATTTTTTTTACAAAACCACAGTTACCAAGCCCCAACCTATATAGTCTGAGGCTCAGAAAATTATGGGGGAGAAGAGGGGTCTTATATGGTCTACATTTCTGGAACTCTACAAAAAACAATACTTGGGGGAAATGTCTGAATTATATAGTGCCTTACAGTTTACTGTGCTTTTCCATTCATTATTTTGCTTACTTGTCAGAGCAGAATGATGGGAAGAACAGGTATTGGCATCTTATTTTAAATGCAAGAATCTAAGACTCAAAAAGTGTAACTGACTTTCCACATCTGGTCCTCTTACTGGCAATATCCAGTGATACTGACTCATTCTTCTACAAATGTCTGAGTATAGGCTTTTGTGCATGCATTGTTCTTGGTTCTTAGGAAAAATCAGCAAATAGATCAAAAAATCTCTATTGTAATGAATATGTTCTAGCAGGGAAAGATAGATACAAACAGTAGATACAATAAATAAATAAATCATGAAACAATATTAAGTTCCACACAATCTATTCAAAGTAACCACAAAGTTAAAATACTACATCTTACAGAGATTATCAAGTGGACTTTTGAAACAAATGGGCTCTCCAGTTAATTAAATAAAAAACACAATGAAACCCAACACTCCATTCCCTGAGGAGTCTGACAGAGACATAAGTAGGATAACAGCATTTTGCAAACAGATAACCTTTTCTCTCGTGGTAACCAAGTCTTCCTGTAAACTCTAAACACATACCCAGCTTAATTCCCATGTGGCTGTTTCTTACTGAATCCACATTTTTCAGTCCGCTCTGTAGATGGCACTGCAGGTCCAACAATGAGGCTTTGCTCACAGGTCTTGTTAGCACGGCCCCACACAGCCAACCATCGTATCGGCGACTATGAAAACCACCTTTGCTCCAAAAGCAGAAATCACTTTACGATGGCAGGACACAACTCTAATTTGTAATTTAATTAAAATGTCCTTATTAAGTATGAGGTCCCACAAAGGCTGAGCTGCTGAAATGATTCTGTTTATCCTGCTATATCTACTGTAGCCTGTTCCCAGGTATGGTAGTGTCTGTTCTCGAAGTGGACAAATGATTCACTGAGAAACTGATTCATAATAAATCATTCCTGTGGATTCTGGGTCCGACTCAACCAAAAGAATACTTTTTTATGGCACTTGATTTTACTTCCCAGCCCAGGAAGTTAAGTAATTTTCTGCAGGGAGGGAGATTTAGTGTCTGCTGAAGGTAAAGGACAAAGGGTTGAAGGCAGAGGCGCTGTACAGCAAGTCAGAACATAACGCGAAGAAGGCGTCTGTCGTCTTGGTTTGGAGCAAGGACTGCTGTAAATCAGCTAGAGCGTTTAGGAAGGAGAAAGGTCAAGGCTTCTGGTTCTGAATCCCACATTTTTATTTTATTTCACAGGGACTGACTGACTGATTAACCTTTTTGCAGGGGTCACTAATGGCCAATGTAATGTAACTGTAGAAGCAGGGGCGAAGGAGTTCAAACTGTGCCCGGGTAGGATCGGACCACTCTCTTTCCCCATACACTTGAATTACACTTGTTCATCCTGGCTCCAGCACCAGCCTAGAACACAAGTCATAGCTGATCGGACCTTCAATAAGCATGTTGCATTAGCCTGGCCATTTTTTGACAAGTAAATCCTGAAACACAGGAGGGATGGGCCAGTCTGGCAGTTAATCTTCATGGCCATTGGAGCATCAAGATAAAGTTTCCCGGGAAGGAAATGCTTTCTTCCATGAGACTGCTGAAAAGTCACGGCTGCCCTGCAGTCCCCAACCTCTTGGCTATTTGTGCTCCACACTAAAGGAGACATTTGCCAGACTCTTCTGGCAAAAACTAGCTCACCTATGCCACCGAGGCTGACAATCTCTCTGGGTCTTTGTCTGAGCCCGTTACTCCCTTAAGGAGCTGCCAGCGGAGAGATGAGGTGCTCTCTCTTTTTTTCCCCTTCTGTGAAGCTTATTGCTTCAAGCAGTCTCTCATCCTCCCCGTCCATATGGCCAATTGAACTTTAGTGACAGAAATAAAGAGCGAGGAATAATACAGAGACAGATGTTTCAGATCCAGAAGCAGCGAGGGTGCTAGAATGATGAGAAAGCACAATGACAATCTGGACAGAAAGAGAGAGAAAAGATGTAATATATCAATCCCGACTCACAATTCTTCAAGTGGACCACAATGATTTTATTTTTCAATTATCTAGAGGTTGAGGTATTGAAAGGAATCCAACAAGGAACCCAGGGCTCTCAAAATCCTGGCTGGGCAACAGCCGGGATCAGAAAACCAACAAATAAACTGCTGAAGCATAACACTCCTCTTTTCCCCTCTATGTCAGGTTTTAGTGAACAGCTGGAAAATTGAAGGAATTCTCCAAATTTACTGGAAGGTCAATGTATCACTGGACATGATTTAAATTTTCATTTACTCTAATATTGCACGTGACATATTTTAATTGAAAAGAAAAAGTTAAGTACAACTCTAGTGAGTCCCTGATTCAGTACTAATTGTTCTGTGCGTTCACAGTCAGCAGTTCCGAATGGGGGAGTTGTTCAGGAGAGAATTCTGCTCTTCTGCTGCTCTCCAGTGAAAAGGAACACTGCCAGCAACTAGAAGGAAGAAACTCTGGATTTTGAGCACACTGGTTATTTTTTTTCTTCCTCCATTCGTGTCTTTCCTAGGCAAGTATTTGTCTGCATGCTTCCAAGGATCTGTTAATCCGTGTTCTAACAAAATCCTCAGAAAAAAGAAAACATCTACAGGAAAATATAAAGTTATATAGAAAATAACTATCATTATAATCGGAATATGGAAAGGCAAAAAAGGAGTAAACCACAATATACATTTTAATTTGTAATTTATAAAAGGAACATCCTCGATATGACAGTATACGTGAACTTACTGGAACTAAATAGTCATGATTTAAAAAAAACCACAATACACCAAAAGTGGTAGTAGGTGGGAAGTATGCGTGTTTGGGGGGGGTGGGGGGTGTTATACCACGAAACAAGTACTTGTTTTCTGAAGTAAAAATCGCTTGATGGCATATAATCTACTTTCAGTTATTTCCAAGAAAACAAATGAATATGTTTAATTGCTCTAGATGGAAGCATAATTGCTGGCACATGCAGTCACAAAAAAGAGAGCTAATCTATTTGCCCACCCCTTGGCAAAAAATATAGTGACAGCCATGTAAGTCAACCTCTCCTCTTCCTCCCCATCTCTACATACGTGCACATGATGTGTGTGTTATGGACGGGTCTGCACGCATGCTTGGGCCAGCAGCTCCTCCCTAGACAGCTGGCTCTGTCGCAGTCATAAGGACATGCCCTCGAGCTGAAAGCAGCACGACAGCTTATTAAAGAGATAGTAAGAGCCCACATGAAGAATGGGTTCTTTAACCATTGCTGCTAACTAAACAAGATGTTCCTTCCTGCAGAATGTTCCCATTTTCAGTCCTGTGTTCTATTATCCAAGATAGTGTTTTCCTAACTTCAGATTTTATTGCCTTTCATATCACAAGGGTCTAATGCCAGGGGGTCATAACACATATGTACAATGAACAGGAGCCACTGAGACTGTTTTTCAAGAGCTCATTTGGGAGTTTTTAGGAAATACTGGGTTCTGTGGAATTAAAGAAGAGTCATTTAAAGACTCAGTATTATCAACAATATCCAAACTTGGAGAGAACCCAAATGTCCATCAACCGATGAATGGATGAAGAAAATGTGGCACACAGCGCGTGCGCGTACACACATACACACACACATGCACACGCACACCCGGGAATATTACTGAGCCATAAAAAAGAATGAAATCTTGCCATTTGCAACAGCGTTCATGGAACTACAGGGTATTATGCTAAGTGAGATAAGTCAGAGAAAGACAAATACCATATGATCTCACTCATATGTGGAATTTAAAAAAGAAAGGAGATGAACGTATGGGAAGGAGGAAAAATTAAAAAAAGGAGAAAGGGAAACGTGCCATAAGTGACTCTTAATGACAGAGAACAAACTGGGGGGGGGGGTAGGGGTGGGCTGGATGGGTGATGGGTATTAAGGAAAGCCCTTGTGATGAGCATTGGGTACTGTATGTAAGTGACGCATCCCTGAATTCTACTCCAGAAACCAGTATTGTACCGTATGTTAACTGACAAAATTTAAAATGGGGGAAAAAAAAAAAGAAGGCTCACTATTACCAACTAGTCCTGTTATGGGAAAACTGAACTTGGAGTGATTTCCGTAGCCCAGCCCACTCTGTCAGTTACACTCTGCTCATGGGTGCCCTGTGCGGGCAGAGGCGCAACCACAGCAGAAAGGTGGCTTCGCTCTAAATGCAGCCCTTCTTAACCTTGACTGTACAGGAAACAGTTGGGAAAGCTAAAAAAAGCAAGAAGAAAAAAAAAAAAAACCACAAACAAAACAAAACAAAAAAAGCCCCACAAAACCACAACATCTAGGTAACACCTGAGATAGGCCAACGTGGAGACCCTCCATGTGCAGAACAGAAGTACAGGCTTCGGCGTTTCATCACCTCCCAGGTGATTCCAGAGCGCAGCTGCGGTTGATACCCTCCTTTTCCTCAGAAATAGTTCAAGAGGTAAAAAAGAAGGTACTAAGACAAAACCCTTGGCCTATGGACTAAGTTATCTGAAAGTTATAAGGCAACTAATTCTCAGAAAAACTCTATTCAAGTATATCTGGCAAAAATCTTTCTATAGCAGCCCTGTGAATTCAGAGATCCTGGTGAAGGTTTATTTTTACTTTTGGTAGGCGGTGGCACATGAGTGCTAGGTACACGGGTTTTAGACTCAGATGGCCAGAGAACGGTTCCAGTTCTAGTGCTTTCAGGCTTCGTGACCCCAGGCAACGAAGTTTATCTTTATACCTTAGTCACTCTACCTGTGAAACTGTAGTTCACATTGTTGGACTACAGGAGAATTCACAGACATGCCTCAAAACAGTTTCTGACACTTCAGGAAGCACTCAGTATTCACTTGGGTTTATTAGCTATTACTTCCTACGGAAAATATAATGCAGGGGCCATAACCAAAATAAGAAATATATGTGCAATGTTATGAACTCATTTCAGTAACTTAAAAAAAAATCAGTGATAAGTCACTACTTGTGGTAACAGTAGTATTCCATTTTAAACAAAACAGTTGTTTATTGACAACAATTTTGGTTGAGCAAAGGGTTTTGCAATTTAAGAAAATGTTGATAATCCCTGCATTAACATACTCGGTCCTTATAGATTTAAAACACCTTGTTAGAAATACTCACAGTCCATGGAGTTTTCTTCTTTAAGGCCTCTCTGATTTCTATCAACTTGGACATGGACAAAGCTATGTGGCCAAACTTTTGGCTCTCAGTAGTGTACAGAGCATGTTTGCTTGGTGCTGTATGTAGGGAAGTGACAGTGACAATGACACGGAGGAGGCTGCCCCTGGTCACAGACTTCCACTGAATTAAAACCACAGAGAACATAAGAGGCTTGACTAGCATAGGCAAGCAACACAGGGCCTTGCATCTTTGGAAACTTCTGAAGTTTTTAATATTCAGGAAAAAAGTTTGACATCTAGTTCTGTTGGAAATATCCTATCTCAGCTGTCTATCACAATCTCAATGAAGACAGAAATACAATGTATTATTGTTACTACATTGGCTGGTGATTGGAAACACATTACCAATGTACAAATTAGAAGCTCTAATTCTAAAGTAATTATCAGTCAATTTCAGAGCTGTTAACACGATTAAAATTATGAATACATTAGTTGATTCACCCTCACAAATCAAATTTTGATTAAATAATACTACATGCTAAATAGGTATACTATTCAAATTTCTTAAAGATTTTTTTAGTAGAAAAACTTTGACAAAATTGTTCAATAATGTACACAAAATTGGGAAGGGAATCAAAGATTGATGGTTTTTTCCCCATAAACTTTATTAAAGGTCCTGATTTGGTTGGTCTCCAACTGTTTTGGCTCAGAATTAGGAATTCTAGTTTTGATGACGGCTCATGTGCACTGATTAGAAAAACGTCTCACACAGCTATTAGAAAAGCAAGTTAATCACTAGAAAAATAATGGTGATAGAACAGTATTTCATACTGAAAATTCTTAAAAATGTCTGCTTTTAATTTATTATAGGACATATACTCTTACTGAAGTGTCAATGAGCGGTTGGTACCTCCATAAGTACATCTCTGTAGGTAATGTTTGAATTCTACCTACAAGTATAATCCTATAAGCAGTAGAAGGTAGTATGAAATGCAGCAGAGTGGGTGTATAGTTCTAGGTATGGAACTGTGAAGATTTTCTAACATCTGCAGACTTCATTTATAGTACATCTGGTCCTCTAAATTGCATCACCTTGTTTTAAGCAAAAAACTAGTAGGTCATTTGTTTGGAACGGAACAACAGGACAGAATAAAATCACAGAAACAGAGATTTGGGACATTTTACCAGAGTAAGAGATACTTCCAGTCTCGTTTTTGTTGGAAAGAACCAGCTCATCCCACAGATTATGCCTGAAGAAGAGAATACCTTCTTTCATAAGCACACATGAAAGTTGAACTTGGAGTTTTGTAATATTTTTAAAGATTTATTGATTGATTTTGAGAGGGACAGAGAGCACACAAGTTGCAGTGGGGGATGGGATAGGGAGGTCGAGAAGGGGCAGAGGGAGAGAATCTCCAAGCACACTCCCGGCTGAGCGTGGAGTCTAACCTCCGATTTCAGGGACCGGTGAGATCACCACCTGAGTCAAAACCAAGAGCTAGAGGCTCAACTGACTGTAGCCACCCAGGAGCCCCTAAACGTGGGGATTTTAAAGGTCAGCAGTACCTATTGGAAAAGGTAATACATTAAATGCAGCCATCATTTTTAGAAAATGTCACTCAACAGACCTTCTACTTAGAATAAGTAAAAAAAATGCCTCTTCTGAGTACCTAGTCAAATAATTGACATAACGTTCTAATTTCATATTTGGGCTGATTTTTAAAAAGAAAAAAATTATTGTATCTTTCTCTAATCCAGTTCATACATGATTCCAGAGTCACCTTTGCTAAACACAAAGGTGATCATTTATTTCCCTTCTCTGTTTAAAATCTCTCCCCATTGCCTACAGAGAAATCCAGACTTTCTCTTAGAGTTCACACCCTCTTTGGGATCTGACCCACCTACATTCCCAGCAGCGTCGCTCACCACCCCCACCGCTACTGCGCACTTGAGCTACATCAGTACTTCTGACTTATCTTGACACGCTCTTGTAGATGCTACACCATCTTCTTGGAAGGTGCCGTTTCATTTTATAGTTGCTACAAAAGATTTCTCTTCAAATATTATTTGTAATTATGACAAATCATAGCTTCCCAAGAGAACAAATTAGCATATAAATGATAAGCCTCTGGCATCAAAGGAAATATTCAACAATAGGGATATATATATATACTCAAACTTATACATAAGTTATAAATTATTTAAACGATGTGGAAAAGTATGTTTTTCCAAACTTAAAAAAATAAACTATAACAAAAACTTCATCTGACCTGATCCTATTCATAGCCCCGGGGCAAAAGAGAAATTCCTGGAATACAGAAACTCACAAAATACATGGATATCATAATAGGCTTAGAATAGATTTAATATTTCTCCATGTTCAGAAAATCAAATTGATGTATTTCACATCCCTACTCCCCTGGTTTTATGGTTTTTGGCAATTCTTTTGATTATTTTTGTTCTCAGACAGGGCTGCCAAATCCTCTAAGCTTTAACCACCCCATCGCTCGGGTCTCCTCGGCTCCAGCCCTCACTCTGCTGCCAAATTCCCCTCACTGCCTTGGCATCAAAAATGAAATGGTGCCATAAAAGAAAGCTGCCCTAATAATTGGCATGTGCTGGGCAAACAGTAATTTCCTTAAAGCCCTCCCCTTAAAAATGTCAGATAGAACATGGCCTTGAATATTACAGTTCTTTAGTGGATAGTTCGCTTCTGCTTTTGATGTTCTGCCTCCTCTTCCTGGCCCCTTTCCTTTACTTATTCAATGATATGACTGTAGAATTTGTTTTTAAGTATGCAAGGACATGAAGGACCAGCATTTTCATGGCTGTGGGTCCCATGATGGAAATTAAAGGATCTGAAGACTGTTGGAAATAACGGAGTAATAATTCTGATAAATATTTTAAATATACTGGAGCCTACCACGGCATAGATTCTTGGAACCTAAACTGCTGTGCCACACAGTATCAGAGGCTGCTAAAATTTTGGCACATGTTTCGGGGGAAAGGTTGACAAGTTTCAAACTTTTGAGAAGTTTCTGCAAAGTTATGTCAGCCTCCCCAAAGCTCTCTTCTAACAATGTCATCTGAATCACTTCCCATTCCCTCTGGGCCGCATCTATCCTTTGCTAAACCTGCTGTCCACTTTTCCAAATCAATGAGACCAATGTGCACTTCGACTGGAATTTCCCATTTTATCATCTAAATTGCTTTAAAAACAATTTAAAAAGGTAAAAGATTCTGGGATTTGTTCTAATCAAAGGTATAGGGCACAGAGCGCAGGGCATTATTAGTACTTTAGAACACATACAACAAAGGAAATCATTCAGCACCATTTCAGCATATTCCACCACTCAGGAGATTCATGCATATTTAAGTGAATTAATTTATTTTCTGCAATTTGCTCTTTAAGAGCTTAAGTGGCCATTTGCTGTTGCTTATTTCAGGATTCTGCGCCCTTGTTCTCTGAGTCACCAACTTATAGCTTGAGTGCTCCAGGTGTATTTATGCTCCCAAAGTATTTTAAATTACCCATTAGGAAATCCAATTTCCTATTTATAAGACTCAGAAGTGATTTTCCACTGTTCACTTTTTTCTTAATTAAGGATCTAGGCCTGTATTCTCAGCTGAATTTTTGCTATTATATATTATTGGCTTGGCGACAGTCAATATTTTAGAATGTCATCGGTATCAGGATTACAAATAGTCACTTAAGGGGCCACTCTTGGGTCCTCTTGAGATTGGTATTTTGGGTACCCATAAAAATGGTCACCAGAATAATATCCACTGCTTATGACACTCTGTGCCCAGCATTCTATGTACACGATCTCATCTAACCCTTTCGACACTTCTAGGACATCATCTTCTCTATGAGTACTGAAGTTCGGGAGATTAGAAAATGTAGGCTTAGAGAAGTGAACCACAGGGTCAGGTGCCTACCAAGTACCAGAACTGATACTTAAACCCACCACCTCTTCCTTCTAAGCTTTACATTGGTTCACAGATGTCCAAGGCTTGTAGATAGTGTTTTAGAGAGTTCAAGAATGATTAGGACCCAAGTTCTGCCTTTAAGGAATTTATGATCTAGCTGGGAAAGGGGTAAAAGCAGTTATACAGGTTCTTATAATCCAAGGCTAGGAGTGGCTTAAACAGACATGCAAAGCACTCTGAAGATTCAGGGAAATGAAAGAGCACATCTGATTGGGGTATAAATCTTCGAAAGGCAAGTGCTGCTTTGCAGAAGCCCAGAAAAGCAAGGGTGATGCAGAAAATGGAAGCTGAGGAGGTCAGAGCATCAATCAACGGCCCATTCTAGGGCACTGGCCTCAAACCAGGGATGCCTGACAATAAGGAACCCAAGACTGAAAGCCCACCATCTAGTGGTGGAATCTGCAGACATGGAAAATTCCTGGATTCTGGGACACAGCAAAACTGAATCACAGTGATGAACAGTGTTTCTTAAACTTCTGTTTTGAGGGGGCTCTCAAAGCATATCTTATTTAGTTGGACTTTAAACAGAAAGATCCCCCTTGGCAAAAAGTATCATTTTAGATTCACCCCCGGTTATTAATCTTCGATTTCCTCCTAGGTATCGCCTCTTCCACATCCTCTATGTGGTATAAAACAAACAAACAAACAAACAAAACCCACAAAATTCAATTGTGTAAGTTTAAAGATCTAATTGGCTTTATTCAAGGATTCCTGAATCAGGAAGCATCCCAGCCAGCAAGTAGAAAGGAGACTGTACAAATGGAAGACTTTGACAGGCAAGACGTGAGGGGATGGGGAGGGAAGTTGGGGACAAAGAGAGGATTGTTTCAAGCAAGGCTACCTCCCTTTGGGGGAAGGGTGGGGATCTATCCTGCAGACCTGATTACTAGAGCTAATCAGGAAATTCCAGATCGACTGGTTAAAGGTCACATTTCTGGGAGAGGTTAAAAGTGCAGTCAAGTCTTGGTTTGCTGTTGTGGGGGGCCATGACTACATTTTGGGTCTACTGTTGCTTCTCCCCTTCCTTCCTTCCTTCTTCCTTTTCTTCCTTACTTTCCTTCCTTCCTTTTTTTTTTTTTTTTTTAAAGATTTTATTTATTTATTTGACAGAGAGAAATCACAAGTAGATGGAGAGGCAGGCAGAGAGAGAGAGAGGGAAGCAGGCTCTCTGCTGAGCAGAGAGCCCGATGCGGGACTCGATCCCAGGACTCTGAGATCATGACCTGAGCTGAAAGCAGCGGCTTAACCCACTGAGCCATCCAGGCGCCCATCCTTCCTTCCTTTTCTTCCCTCCCTCACTCCCCACCTTTTTTCAAACACTGTCTTTGGTCTGACATAGGCCTCCAGCCACACCACTGTAGCCAGGTCCATGTCAACCTTCCATTCTGCTGTTCCTGATTCCTCCTGGGAGAAATAACCCCAGCTGAGTCTTTCATTCTCACTACAGTTAGAACAGGAGGGTCACAACGCCAAGCCTTAGGCTAATCCTTCTTTCCTGATTTAATTTTAGCATCTGCCATCTGACCCAATCCAACTGAAAGTTCACATTCGGCAAATACTTGCTCATTGCTTACTCTGTGCAGGAACCATGCTAAGTGTTCAAGACAGTAGAGAATTAGCCAGGCAACAGTCCGTGCTCTCATGAAGCTTAACTTTTGTGAGGGGAAGAGACAGACAGCAATAATTTAATGAGATGGTCTCAAACAGGGATGGTTACACTGAGGAAAACTGAACAGGGCGAGTGCTGGAGTGCTTGGTAGGGGAGGGCAGGGATGCTAGTTTAGATCTGCATAGCAGGTAAGAGTCTCCATAAAGAAACAACACCCAAGCTGAGACATGAATTGTGCTACGTGGGAGGGCCACGGAAGATACGAGGAATATGGAAATGGGAAATACGGGAAAGCAAGTCCAAAGAAGCCAAGACAGGAACTACAAGGGCAGCCTGATGAAGGTCAGATCCTAGAGCAGGACAAGCAGCACAGACAGGAGCAAGGTGTTTACTCTAAATGTGAGGACAAGTCATTAAAAGTCTGGGTGGAGATATACATTTGAGAAGCAATGGATTTAGACCTATTTAAAGCTATCAGTTGTGATCAGATCACTGAGCTGACAGATAGAAGGGGACTCAGAAGCAGACCAAGCAGAGAGGGGCATTTTCTTAATGAGAAATGAAGCTGGCAAAATAAATCAGTTGACTTCTAGGTAACAAACTTGTCTTCGGTTTGTTTGGCTATACTGTCATCTCCCAGGGTCCTGGGATGGAGACCAGCGTGGGGCTCCCTGCTCCCTCTCTCTCTGCCCACTGCTTGTACTCTCTCTCTCCATGTCAAATAAATAAATAAAATCTTGAGAAAAAAAGAGTGACTTTAACCTGCTTTAGTGATTTTTTTTGGATCAAAATCATTAGAACTTACATTGTACTTACATTAATACTTAGTACTTACATTAGTACTTACACAAGCTAAGCTCTCTGCTAAGCAGGGAGCCCAATGCGGGGCTTGGTCCCAAGACCCTGGCATCATGACTGGAGCCGAAGGTAGAGGCTTTAACCCAGAGCCATCCAGGCGCCCCCAGAAGTTATTTATTTTAACACCCTCTCCTGGATAGGTATTTTAAACTTTCTAAATCAATCTTACACCCAGTGCCTTACCTGCTGATGCTGATGCTGATGCTGATGCTGATGCTGGTAGATTCACACCACATATGATTAGTGCCTTCACCCGGCAGTGTCTTCTCCATAATACCGAATACCACACTCCCCATTTGGATCTCTGATTCTGGTTTTGAAGTTGGAGCTAAATACACTTCTCCTAAAAGCCCCCCACCCCCACTCTGGAGTCCACCTTCCAGCCTCCCCAGGGATGGCACCTGCACTCCATACCCCCCTCTCTGCCATTTCTCCCAATGGTAATTTCTCCCTGGATCTCTGCAGTTTCTCGGCTCCCTCTGATTTTCAACATAGACAGACTTCTTTTACATCTTGGACATAAAGGCTGCCTTAGTAACAAAACTCCATACCTATAGCTTTTCTGGAATCACTGATGAATGTCTTTTACAAAGGTTAATCTCTGGCACATCTCTGCCACAACAGCACATCTCTGGCCGTTGTGCTCTCAGTGTGCACTCAAAACTCCTTTCTAATCACTTTAAGAAACAGAAATCTGGCTTCCATCCCTACTAGGCTGCTACTATTCTGCATTTTCAAGAGTGACCAGATTATTCCTTCGGTGAAATCCAGCAATTTCTCTCTTTTGCATACAATCCTATTCATTATTCCCTCTCTAACTGATGGTGTCTTTTTCAGATAACCTACACAGTCCTTTCCTCTTCCGTCCTTGCTCACTGTTCCTTCTTTGCCTTTTTTTCCAGAATCCACTATTTCTTACCAAGCTGTAAATCCGCTTGTTTCCGACACTAAGTAACTACTTCATTACTTGCAGTTGACAATACTAGAGAAATGTGGAAGGTCTGAATATGAGAAAGACAGAGCAACTTTGATAAGGACTCCTGTTATTAATCAGGTCATTTAAACATCCAATGTTAAGGATTTTACTAAATAGGACAGGAACAAAACCTAAGGGGCCCATAAACGAAAGACATATACAATCTAGTTAAGTGGATAAAATAAAGATACAAAATAGCTGGAACAAACATGAATGCACTTTTTACATTTACATGATGCCATAAGAGCACCTATAGGACACAGTAAAGCAGAGCTAGGAGTTCCTTGTTTCCCTCTTTTTGCAAAGCAAATCTTCTAAGTTTTATGAAGAGACACACAACGAGAGAACCATTTTCATCTGCCTTTGTTTTTATAACAATACTTGCTCTCAAATTATAGTTTTATATGATTTTCAACATCTGGAAAGGGAACCAGGGGCATTTCAGTCGGTTAAGCTGATTTCAGCTCTGGTCAAATCTCAGGCTTGTGAGCTCACACCTCCATCAGGTTCTGCACTCGGGGGGTGGGGTGGGGTGGGGGAGGTCTGCTTGAGATTCCTGTGTGCTCTTTCTAAAATAAATAAATAAGTCTTTAAAAAATGGAGGCGGAGGAACCAAACAAAATGAAATGTTTTAGACCTTGCCTTATGCTCACAGCAGTAAAGAAATGGACAAGAGAAGTCATCTAGGGGAACAGTGAGTTCCTTTAAAATCCCCAGTAACATGAGATTTCTAAATTCAGGCCTCCGTGGACCATCCCCAGGTAGGTCCCAATCCAACACACACTGGCTTACACTCAGTAATGGTCTCTGGTTATGATCACATTCTGAATGGCATCACTATAAGCCTTTCCAACTTCTGGCAGAGTTTATGGCTATTTTCACCATTGAAATTCAGCATCTCCTTTACTATCCTAATTGTTTCAAAGGTTTATGATAAAGAACTCTCGCTTCAACATTTTTCACTATAGTGCAGTTGACTCTGTTAAAAATTCATGTGGAGAAAATGCACATGTTAATTTAAACAAGGTTGCTAATGACATAAAACATGCAAGGCACTATTTAGCCTACTAAGAGGCATTGCAGGTAACAGGCACCAAATCCTTGAGGCAAATGCATTCTAGTAAAGGGAGTAAGAAATGTGCACAAAGATGCTCACAGGGAAACACATAGAAGGGCTGCACAGCTCACTTCTGGAATTCAAAGGAAAGAGAAATCACATTCAGTAGGAAATCTTCACGAAGGTCATGATTTGAAGTGGCCCTTGGAGATGAGTAAGATCGGTGGGAGGCAGGGGAAGATGTTCAGGGGAGAACACACACTGAGAACACCGGGGGACGGGCTCAGGTCTTGGGGAGAAGGCATGTGCACTGGACCTCAAATGCTTGTCACACGCATTCAGGAGGAAAGAACAAGAGTACAATTCTGCGAGTGAGAGTAAAGGAGACGAATGCTACGGATGAAAGAGACCGAGATGATTTCGTTCAAAGTCGCTCATTTTAAACAAAAGAGAACTGAAAACTTGGGGTGGATGAGGGCAGTGCTCATATTTATATCAGAATCACAGCAGAACCAGGATGAGAACGAGGCCCGCATCACTGTTGTTACTCACTTTGTCCTACAAGCACAAACCAGATTTCCCCCTGTGAGTAACTATCCCCACCTTCTATAAGGGGTGAAAGTTATTTAAGTAATTCACAAAGTAATTAGTAATTAGTGTGTACCAGGCAGGGCTGTAAGAAACAAAACTTCTTTACCCCTGTCTATCCCGTATCAGCCTTTGGCGGATACAGGTCAACTGAAAACACCACAGGGTAAATTTGTATTTTTCTTAATTACATGTCACACTTAAACTGCCACTAATACAGTGCAAATAATTTTTTTAATGGCTAAAAATAAAAGTTGGCTATCAGTGTAGCTAGCCAAAAAGAAAAAAAAGAATCAGAAAATGTTCTTGCTTGGGTAATTTTTTTTTTCTAAGCACATTCTTTACCACATACATACATAACACACACAGAAGGAAAACCAGATTTGGGGACAGATAGTCGAGAGAAACAGGTTGTTGTTAATTTGCAATTAAATGGGTCTAGAAAGCAGATAAGTCAAAAAGACCACTGAAATTTGCCCAAAGTGATCCTTGCAATTAAATTTCTGAGAAGGGAGCCAAAGTGTGGCGAGGGCACCAGGGCTTCTGAGCGACAGCAATAGCAATACTGCTACCGGAACTTTATCAGAGAACAATTTACTGACTGGAGCCAGAGGTCTAACTCTGTCTCAGTGTAGATGAGGAACAGTAATTATTTCCCATTCGTGGCTTCACTGTAAACTTCTGAAGAGTGAGAACCTTCAGCCGGAGACTATGAACTCTAGTGATGCCACAGGATGTACTCCTCTGTGAAGTTCAAAGCCCTGTCACACAGTGCATCATGTGCCAGGAAATCTCTGCGAGATGGGCCCACACAGCGCAACATCAGCCCTGACACAACTTTCCAGCAAACATCTCCTGTTTCTCCGATTACTGCTTCTTCTAATTGCCAGCACATAGGGAACTGAGGAGATGGAGGTCTCCCTGAAAATCTAAGTTGTTGGCATTTTTAATCTGGACCCCTCCATTTCTCTGTGGCTTCAGCAGCCCGTGTTTGAACTGAAGAAAGTCTTGACATATATGAAACCTCCGGTGAGGAGTCTACATGGTGTCCCAATACCATGGAACCCCCTCATTTTAGAGTCAGAATCTGAACCCTACAGTTCTCTTTCCTCCAAATGATTCACTGAAGTAAACAGGTACATGTTTCTGCTCACTTTCAGGGAAACTCAAGGTACAAACTATATAGAAATAAGGTAAGTTGTATGTTCTATAATAATCTCCAGAGCCTTGCTTTGTCGAGAGGTTTAAAGCTTTTTTTGGCTGGTTTTAAATCTCAGAGCCAGAGGATTTCTACCCTCTCTTGGTAATTCAATCCTACTTTCCTCTCTGGAAGAGGAAAGAAGACTACAGGGTAGTTCCCTGATGTGCAATTAAGTTTGAGAACTTACCTCCTGTCTCTGTAATTTGTACCTTGAGTTTCCCTTGAACTACAGCCAAAAAAAAGTAAATATTTCTTCACAAACTTTATTTGGGATACACAGTTATATAGAAAAGCCCTTTTGTGTGGAGGCTTCTATTTTAGTCTACATACTGGACAGTTCCCCCGGTTTGATCTCTCTTCTTCTAATTTAAGCCTAGTATTCTCCAAATACTTTCCACTTTTTCACAATTTGGCCCCCAAGCAATCTAGAGGACAGAGTGGCAGCTCGCTGCTGAGAAAACGGCATGTAGCCTAAACCTCCTGCAACTACGCCATCCTGCCCTTTTATCACTGTTCTTTCTTCTTCATCCTTGAATCTGTAGACACTCAAAAATTCTGTTTTAAACATTCATCCTCCTTGGTGAATGCTAAATAAAATTTTTTCCCCCTTGAATCTTTATTACAAGTATCTTGAGAACCATGGTGACTGACATTTGGGTTATAATCACCCCAAAAATCATATCACAGTGAGCATAAATTACACCTGAATTACTCACTCTGCAAAGCTGTGTGGGTTCTACCGTGTGACTTGGGTCTTACAGAGTGGAAAGGAGTGCCTTAGGTGGGGCTTGCAACATGACTGTAATTGCTAAGGTGTTAATGTCTATCTCCTTTGTCTTTGATGTTGCCCAATTTCAAGGAAAATTCCATTTTCATTTGGAGAAAGGATTCTGAGATCCTTTTAAAGCTTTTAAAAATAGTTATGTAAATCCCCAGTGATGCAT
Source organism: Mustela nigripes (assembly GCF_022355385.1). Lineage (NCBI taxonomy): Eukaryota > Metazoa > Chordata > Mammalia > Carnivora > Mustelidae > Mustela > Mustela nigripes. Next base: position 10,370,721 of record NC_081560.1, on the reverse strand, counting down.
CCGTCCTATGCGCACAGAGGACTCAGGAAATAATGAACTTGGACAATTCATTTAACATCCTGTGACTCAGTCTCCTCATCTATAAAATGGGGACAATAATACTCTGCATTAAGAAGAGGGTTGATGTTGAATCTGAACGACAGTGAGTGTAGAGAAAAGAGAGATGGGTTACATGAAGGTGCCATTCACAACGCAGAGTAGGATTATTTGGACTCAGTAGAAAATTACGCCCTGTGAGCTATTCCCACAGTAAAAGTTTATTCACCCGCACCCCTTGATTCTTTCTCTACAATTCGTGTAATGACCAAAAGTTATTGCTTTCTTGTCTCAGTATATTAGCTGGATGGTTGAATGCCCAGAGCACACATCTGAATCAGCACAAAAGTGCAACCTGGAGGAGGGGAAATAGAAGGGGACTCTTGAGCTTACACCGAAGTCATTCCCATCCGTCAACCTGCCCACATAAATACTAGGAAATCAACTCATTTAAAAACTGGGGAGGCAAACCTGACTTATAATAGTGTTCTTGAACGCAGGTCAGTGAAGAATTGGTCTGCTCGCAAGTTCCCATTTGTCATATTCCCTACAAATGCACGTTAATTGTTTTCATATTTAAATGCCCAGAATCAACCATAATAAATGTGTGTTGTCAGGCTGTAGGGAGTTTTCTAAAAACAAAACAGGATGATTATGGCATACAGTAAATTATTGTTGGTTCCTTGTGCTCTCAGCAGAATCACAAAAGGGCAAGGCCTTAAGAGAAGAAAAATCATTCATGTCTGGTTCAAATCCTACAACACAGAAAATAGAACTGAAGCTGAGTTAATGAAATATATATTTAACACAAGTTTGTAGTAGGCCATATGTTACTAGCTTTAAATGTCTGAAAATATAGTATTTGCTTACAAACAGAGTATTTGAAAATCCTTCTCAATGACATAGTCTAAAAATAATCTTGCCCCTCTTTGTACTAATAATATCTACTGCTTACCAACACCACCACTAACTTTGCCTCCTTCATAAAAGCCGGATCCTAGAGTTTCCCAGACTGTCATTTTGTGCAATGATTCCTCAGCACTAATATTCAGAACTTATCAAAAGTGGCAGTTTTGTGGTCTATAACCCTTGACTGGCCAAATCTAGGTACATGCTTAGAAAATCCAAACTTGTAATATCTCATGTTGCAAGCATGTGCCCATGGCACAGGTGTGTGTGTGTGTGTGTGTGTGTGTGTGTGTGTGTGTAAGGGACAGAAATAACAAAGACAGTCGCATAAATAAACTAGTAATTTGATGGTGTTTATGTGTGCTCAGTGAGTTCATTAATACTTACTTAACCTTTAATGACCTTTAGAGCCCTGAGACTAGTAAAATGTGGCTATAAAAGCAATATAAGGAAGAGTCAAATTTTCTGCCTTTTGTGTTTTCACCATCTTAATCACATATCAGTTTGTTGCTTTTATTTTTAAAGATTTACTTATTTATTTTAAGGGAGGAAGTAGAGAATCTCAAGCAGACTCTGCAAGCTAAACACAAAGCCCAACATGGGGCTCTATCTCACACCTCAGAGTTCACGACCTGAACCAAAATCAAGAGTCAGACACTCAAAATCCTGAGCCACACAGGTGCCCCTTTTGCCTAATTTTGGTAGAAACTATCAGTTTCTCATATAAGTCGAGCTTCAAAGGCTAAACAAAGTAAGAAATATAAAAAGGATTTTAAAAGAGGAATATGTCTAATAAGAGACAGCTTACAACCCTCCAGCCGAATGGAGCTCCTGGCTCTGGCAAGCCTGACTTCCTGTGTGGCTCTCACCGATCAGAGTACATACTTGGCTAAACCTGACGACAGTCCTTGGAGAACAGAAACCAGAAACCAGACGGATGTAAATTATTACCCTCGTTCCTCTCCTTTGTGGACACCAAATAAATCATGCTCACATAATTTGTTTTGTTTTTATTTTATCTTGAGTCTTTATCACAAGTTATCTGAGGCCAGATGAATGGCAATACTGAAATTCAGTTTCTCGATGGCAATATAAGTAAGTCTTCACATGTTAGTTTTCGGGATAACTATAAAGATTCAATGACGTAATAACTGTATTCAGTAATATTATTTCAGAAAATTACTTAATTCACTGAGTACAAACCTGATATGGGAGACTGAATAACACTCCACCTCCCCGCCCCCACCCCCACACTCCACCAAATGTCTACACTGGAATCCATGGAGCCTGTGAATAAATCACTTATATAGTAGGAGGAGTTTTGCAGGATGTGATTTAATCAAAATTCTGAGATGGGTTTATCCTGAGCCATTCAGCATCATCACAAATCCCTTAAATGCAGGCAGCTATAGAGTCAGTGTTGGAGGAAGAGATATAACAATGGAAGTAGAGGCGAGAGAGAGATTTGACAATGCTACGCTGCTAGCCTTGAAGATAGTGGAAGGAATCACTGTCAAGAAATGAGGGCAGCCTCTGGAAGCTGGAAATGGTGAGGAGAGGATTCTCCCCTGGAGCTTCCAGGAGGAGAGCAGCTCTGTCAGAACCTTGATTTTTGTTTTTTAAGACCCATATAGGACTCTGGCCTCCAGAACTATAAGACAGTGGATGCACTGCTTAGGCCAGTAGTTTGTGGTAATTTGTTACAGCAGCAATTTGAAACTGATACATCTGGAAACTTGCATCATGAAAAATTTAACCAATATGGTCACTTTTTAACCTATGGAACATCACATACTTTAGGTTTATCTATCTTTCAATATATCTATATCTGTTACCAAACACAAAATTTCCTGAAGTGCTAGTAAGGAGATCAGGAGGCGAAAGTTCTGTGCCAGGAGTTGAGACACTTGAGTTTTAGGTCAGGTCTGGCTGCAGAAAGCTGTGTGGTTTGTGCAGTCATTTTTATTTATTCACTTATTTTAGGAAGTCATTTTTATGTAATCTGAAGAGAAACCAGAGTATAGGAAGTCATTTTTAGATATAAGTTATTTCACTTGAAAATCATAGGTCTCAACAACCAATGACATTATTGTGATACTATCATCCTGACATTATGATATTATAATTATTCTAGAATCTAAGTAAAGGAGATAACATTCACAAAGTCCAGCCCACACATCATAGAAATTGTCATTTGCTGGCATATTATATAGAATGCATTAAAAAAAAATCAAGATGTAGTATCAACAAGATTTCTTTTCCTAATACATTCTATTAATAAAGAAAGTAATATTCTGCTATTCCCATAATGTAGTCCAAAGCATAAGAAATCACTCAGTGCAGCCTAAAGTAATGAAACTGGTACGCACTATTACATTTTAAAGTTTTACCAAATACTTGGAAATATTTAGTACTCTATGAATAGAAATGTAAGGCCTCCTTGAAAAACCTCTGTGAAAATACTTATTTGCAATTACGATCCTAAATTATGTAAATAATATAAACGTAATATTATAGGTATGACTATTGTGGAAAACAAATCTTTCACCCATGCATCACACACTTGAATTTACATAAATTTGTAAGAGAATTTTTTATTTCTGAGGTTTGAAAAGATTCTTAGTGGAAAATTATTAATGAAGAAAGATCAATCCTGGAATTTATAGCTAGCATTTCCCATTTATAAATAAAAATGAGCTATGAAAACATTAATGACTTTTCTAAATTAATCATAAAAAGCCACGGAGACTCTAAGTCATTGATGACTAACTAAATACGAAAGGGGGAAAATTTCTCCTGCCCATGTGTTGAGATGCATGATTTTTAAAAGAACACTTACAGGATACTGCATATAATTTTTGTATAAATGCAACTTTTCCCCCATAAAGTCGTGTTTGCTTCAACGTTCAGTGATCTTCATCCTCAGAAGGGCCAGCCAGCCCCAGCTGCTTTTTAATCAGAAACAAGATGGCCCTGTTGGTCTCCTCCCCTCCCCTCTCCTCTTTGTGGCAGTGAGCAGACAAGAGAGGGCCGAGGTGCAAGGCACCAGCTGTCTTTGGGTCAGAACATATGCCAGGTACCTCCTGCAACCAGAGTTACCACTGTGCTTTGTCCTTCCCAAATCTGCATCCTGCCTGCGAGGCCTACTTCCCTTGTGTCTTGCTTTGGTTGCCTTGGCTGTCTTCCCTGGGGTTTGTCTCTTGAATACCTAGACTTCAAGGGTAGGTAGCACTATTATCCTGACACTAAAACCAGTCAAAGACATCACAAAGCAAAACAAAACAAAACCCTACCAAACAATTTATTATAGGATATGCATACAAAAGCCCTCAACAAAATAGAAAACAGAAACCATCAATATATAAAAAACTGTACATCATGACCAGGTGAGGTTTGTCCCAAGGAAGCAAGTTTGGTTTAACATCTGTGATTCAATTAATGTAATATACTATCTCAATAGAATTTTTTTAAAAACCACAAAAATCACACGATCATCTCAATAGACAAAATTTTAAGAAGCAAAATCCATGCTATTTTATGATAAAAAACACTCAACAAACTATGACTGGAATGGAATTTCCTCAATGTGATAAGGGACATCTATGAAAGACCAAAAGTTAGCATCATATAGTGAAAGGCTGGATGCTTTCCATCCAAAATCAGTAACAGGACAAGGATGTTCACACTCGCTGCTTTCAGTATTATTTAAATATTTAATATTGTACTCAAGGTTCTAGTCAGGACAATTTAGCAAGAAAAAGAAACAAAAGAATCCACATCCATTTGCGTGAGTCCATGATCTTGAATATTAAAAAAATCCCAAGAAATCCTCTAAAACACCATTAGTACTAATAAATGAATGCAGCAAGACTGCAGGATATAAGATCAATTTATACAAAATTCAATTTTATTTCTATATTCTTGCAAAGAACAACCTAAAAATGAAATTAAGAAGAGAATTCCATCCATGATAGGATTAAAAGAATACAATACTTTGAAACCAATTTAACAACAACAACAACAAAAAAAGGTAAAAAACTTCATGAAAATAGCAAGATTTTGTTGAAAGAAATTAAAGATCTAAATGAAAGTACCCCAGGTTCATGGGTTGGAAGACTTAACATTGGTGTAAATGGATTTACTTCTTAAACCGATCCACTGAATCAACACAGTCCTTATCAGAATCCTAACTGACTTCTTAGAAGTTAATAAATTAAACAAAGTATATAAACAAATTATGTCTATTGATAATTAAGCTCTGTGCTATTTGCTCTACCATATTTTATCAACTCTAACATGTACATGTCCCCCTCATCTCTGTAATTATAATTAGTATTTTTTTCCTCAGTGAACATAAAATAAAAATGTATCCTATAATCGTTGACATCTCAAATGTGATGAAATAGGCATTTCACCTATTTGTAAACTCAAGAAAATGGTCTTGGTTGGGAAACGTTCACTAACAGCTTCCTTGGGTGGGTGACAGAGGCAAAAAAAAAAAAAAACCATCCTGATTATCACCTTTGATCTCTAATGCATGTGATTTATGTGAAAATTTTAGTATCTTCAATTCAAAGTGGGTCACAGGTTATCAAAGAATTAAGATACAAAAGAGACCTGGGTGCGTGGGTGGCGCAGTGGGTTAAGCATTCCATTCTTGTGGGCTCAGGTCAGGATCTCAGGATCCCGAGATTGAGCCCCACGATGGCAGCGCTCAGCACAGAGTCTGCTTTAAGGCTCTCTCTCCCTCTGCCCCTCTCCCACTGCACACTCAGTCTCTCTCTCAAATAAATAAATCTTTTTTTTAGTATATGTGCTGCCAAAGCGAGCACATCAAATAAATAAATCTTTAAAAAGAAAAGGATACAACAGATACTGTCCTTGAATCACACAGGAAATACTGATATCACAGATTTAGAGTGCTATTTTTCCAGCACTGGACTAGAAAAGCAGTAATTAAAAATAGTAATGTAAACACCTAAAAAATACAAAACATCTCACACATCAGTGGCATTAGTTCACAATGAACCATGACACCTATATGCCAAGAAATCCCAAACTGCTCTCTCTAGCACGGCCCTCTCCCGGCACTGCAGACTCACAACACTAACGGATCGGAATCACTCTGACATAATGGAAGGAGGATTCAGGGTGCTTCTCACTGAAGCTGCATTATTACCCAGTGTAGTTTTAGAGATCCACAAGCTGTCCCCTTATGGCCTGGCACTTAAAAATCCTCACAGAGAACTCTTGCAGAACATCTTGGTACCTGTACACACTTACTACAAATTATTTTCCATTGAGATGAAAAATCTTTTCAAATGGTTTTCTCTTAATTTCTTCCCTTCAAAAATATTTCACGTGGGTTAGATTTGAGTCTTTTTCAAGTTAGTGCTATGAAATTATTTCATTCTGTCATTTATTTCTATACTTTGAAAGGGCATAAAAGAAGGAACAATGAATGCATAATTTCACACTCAATTTGAGTGTTATAAATAAGAGGGCTGGGCAAACCGAAAGCAATTCCATTTGATATTTTCTTAGGCCAAAGTGTAAAGAACTTAAGAGCTCCGTCCCAGAGAATTTAATTTCTTCTTCCTAAGCTTTTTCATTTCTAGGTTTCCCCATACGTGTGCCTTTCTCTTGTTTTTTCCCTCTTTATCCAAAATTCATTTTAGTGATTTCTTTTTAACATCAACTTACCTTTGATGGAAAGTCTTTCATTTACTAATTGGAAATAAGGAAAAATAGCACTATAGACTTGAATTCCAATTTTGAGTGCAACAATCCCTAATGATGTGAATTTAGGCAAATTACTAGAACTACCATGTGTCCTCATCTGAAAAGTGGGGATATCTGGAAAATCTGCAGCATCAATTAACTATACCACTTATCAGGGTGAAGGAAAACCAATTAGAATAAAAGAAAGGTTACACTTATGCATATGGTAATAAAACTTTAGGATATCAAAGAAAAATGAGGTCTAAAGGATAGAGTTAAAAATGATTATCAATGCATAAGAGTTAGTTTGCTTAATTGCAGTTTCCTCAACAGCAAAAGCAGAAACTCCAAAAGTATGGCCAAAAAGAGAATGAAAATAAGATTTTATTATCTATGTGGAGCTAAGCTGCTCATCAAGATGGTGGACAAAGAAAAGACATTTCCCGAAAGAAGTGCAGAGTCCTACTCATTCTTATCTTCTCCGACAGAACCTTGGTTTCACTCGGACCACCCCGTCTTCAGACACACACTGCGCACACCTAGCCTCTTTTGCATCGAGGATGGCTGCTTAGTAGTTCTGGCCCCTGAGGCAAAAGACTGCCCCTGAGGTGCAGATGGTGGAATCCCTAAAGCTTACGTTCCTGTCATGTGTGCTACCTATCTTCTCTTACCCTTCCTTTCTCCCGATGTTGAATGGGGACCTGACTGGCCTGAGTTGCAACATCTTAAGAGTTTGAGGCAAAGGCTCAGACCCTGTAACTACTCACCTCTGTACTTTGTTATATGAGGGAAAAAGAAATTAAAGCTTTTTTCATTTTTTAAAAAGATTTTATTTATTTGACAGACAGAGATCACAAGGAGGCAGAGAGGCAGGCAGAGAGAGAGGAGCAAGCAGGCTCCCCACCAAGCAGAGAGCCTGATGTGGGGCTCGATCCCAGGACCCTGGGATCATGACCTGAGCGGAAGGCAGAGGCTTTAACCCACTGAGCTACCCAGGTGCCTCCCCCTTTTTTTTGATTTAAAGAGAAATTAAATCTTTTTTTGAAGCTCCTGTTTCAGTTAGTCATAACCAAACACATTCCTATTTGTTATGACTGAAGAAGAAAGAAAACTTAATTACCACCAAATATATGACTTTCTGAGAAAACCCAAGTGAATCTACACTCACATTTTTTAGGAACAATAAAAGAGGGATACCTGGGTGGGTTAGCCAGTTAAGGATCTGGCTCTTGGTTTCAGCTCAGGTCACAATCTCAGGGTCATGAGATGGAGCCCCACATGTGTGGAGCCTGCTTAAGATTCTCTCTCCCTCTTCCTCTGCCCTCGCCCCCCCAAAACAGTGAGAGCATTCAGCAATATATTGATGTAATATACTTAAACCAATTTGATGTCTGTCTATATCCCACCAAGGAGCTCAGAGAATTGAAGTTTTTTTTTTTAATTGAAGTTTTTAAAAGGTATAATTTACAGCATCAACACAAAATATAGGGTTCCTAGAAATAAATCTTATATAAGATGTATAGGATCTTTTGGACAAAAGTTTTACATTATTGAAAGCAGTTAAAAAGTTCTAAGTAAATGGAGACAGATATTATGTTTAGGGAAAACTCAATCACATACAGGAATTTACTTCCTCAATTGTTGTATTCTCCCAATTTATCTATAAATGAAAAATAATTCCAGTAAAACTCACAATAGAACTGTGTGCATGACCCTTGTCAAGTTCACAACATTTGTGAAGATCAAAAAGCCAAGAATAACCATAAAACTCTGGAAGAAGAAAGCTGAGAGACTCCATTAGCCATATTTGAGGATTTATGATAAAGCCACTCAGAGCAGTGTGGGATGAGCATAGAAAGAAGTGTGTAAGCCAAGAGAAGACACTAGAAATTCAAGTTCTCCCCCTGTACATGAAAACTTTCAGTTGGAGAAAGTAAGATAAATGGTGCGAGGGCAACTCATCATCAGTGATGAGAAAAATCAGATCTGTAGCCCGTATCATACACAAAAATCAATTTCAGGTGCAAGAAAAGACCTAAAAATAAGACTAGAACTATATTGTGAGAACGTCTCTATGACTGGAGAATAGAAAGATGACTTAAGACAAAAACTACAAATCCCCAAGAAAAAGATGAATACATTTGACTTCCGTTAACTTACTAACCTCAGTGCATACAAAAATGCCATAAACAATTGGAAAAGGCAAAGTATAGCCAGGAAGTAGATAATCAGGGTCTGAAGAACCTCTAATAATAAGAAAAAAACAAATAATCCAATGGCTAAATGGGCAAAAGAAAGTGATGCACAGAAAAAGAAACCAATGCTGCGCGGCTAGTAACTACAAAAAGATGCCTTCCCTCAGTCCAACCGGAGATAGTGATGAAATATCACTGACATGTATCAGGTCAGCAAAAATCTGATGAAACCTGACAATACCAAGAACTGCGAGAGGACACAGAGCATGGGAGCTCTTGTATTCTCCTGGGTGAGTGGACAATGGCGTACCCGCTGTCAGAGCAATGTGGCAGACCCAGTAAAGGTGAAGACGCTTCTCCCCATGATGCAGCTGTTTTCCTCCCAAGGGAACAGAGCCTAGAGAAGCGCCAGTACCAGACCCACGACACAGAACGTTCACAGTGTACTGCTGGGAACTAAACTATGGTCGAATCAGTAGCTTTAACACCAGCTGTCGAGTTTCACTTCTGCGTGACGGGTACAGAGGTACCTTTTCACAGTTATTTTAAAGACAGAACGTGATGAGAGATACTGCAAATTGAAACAGGTAAATCAGGCTCGTTTTCGAACTGTGGCATCATGTTTTGGAGGGGGTAAAGACTGGGGGAGAGCCAGCCTGCACTCCAGACCCCTCGAGGGAGATTTGGGTTTTTGCTTTTTGTTTTCTAAAGAAAGGCACGTGCAGCACCTCACTGGGAGATGTTCGTTCTCCTGCAAAGGGACCTTGAGTGTCTGGAGGTCCTAGCGGGAAATGCAGCTCTTATATCCTGACTGAAAAACGGTCCTCTGTCGGGAAGGTCATCCACTATGGCCCAGCACGCAGCTTCGGGAGGGATGCACAAGGAGCCGCAGTGAGGATGGAAGGCGGGAACTGACTAGTCAGCCACATCAGCCGAATCAACACTGGCGATCAGTGGGGTGACAGACACGGCAGCCAGATCACCCTCCTGTCCCTGAGGGAGATTTTGATAGGTTTCCCTAGGAGCACCTGCATATTCTCCTTGACCTAAGAAGCGATCAGCACCTGGCTGAGTTACTGCACCTCCTTTCTCCTTCCTGGGCCAACCTGTCACTTCATGGGTGTGACCGACAAGCTGACATTGACCTTAGGGCTCTGCTTTCACAACGACAGCGAGTGAAGCGGGGATCCTGCCCTCTCCGTGGAAGAAATCTAGACACTGCTTTTCAAGTTGACATTGCTTCATTTCCCAGCTGTTACTACTACTTTTTAGTGACACAATATTACCTATCACGAGACCCCCTTAGGTAGCACTCTCACCACAAAAAACTGATGAAACACTGTATCTCAATTCTCTGGCTTTGCCTACTCTATTAAGTTGCTAGTTATATATTTTACATAAAATTGTAGGGGAAAATACTTTTTTCAAAAGTCAAAGCAATCCGTAAATATATTAATAATAGTGCGTAGCATTTCTGTAGGAATGAAACAGTCATCACCGACAGTAAGATTAAACACCACATCATGCCCAAGGGCCCCTTCCCAGGGTCAACTTTATTATACAATTAGAATTAGGACATGCGTATTACGTGGGACACAGAGGATCAGAGGATGTTCTAACGAGCCCAGAAGCAGCCTGGGCAATACTCCAAGTCTTCCCCATCGTCGTCAGGGGAAGGAAGCAGGGCCACGCCTGGACTGGCAGCCCTCGTCCCTGCTCAGTGCCCCTCCGGTCTTAGTGCCAGCCCTGAGAAGTGAGATCCCTGGCACATCCAGAAGGACGTCACCAGTGTCGAGACTGGGTCCCAGGAACAAATGGAACTCCACAGAGTACAATTGTTTTAGGTTGGAAATGTTTTAAAAAAAAGTTTCTAACAGGAGCTCATGTCAGTTTCAGCTAAACAGTTTCAAAGCCTGTCACATTTCTGTGCACTACAGCAGATCTGTCTCACCGTCCTTTCAAATTCTGATGAGCTCTCCAGACATCTGCCTCAAAATATCTCTAGTTTTCCCTAATTGTTTCAGGACTGGTTCATAGAAAAGTCTTTTAAAATATCTTTTTATCTTCAAATTACTTACTTCTTGAAATATTTATTTCCTTGTGGGAACCTAAGAGTTTTACATGTTACAAAAGAATGACGTGGTTCCGTAATTTGGTTTTTGTAACAGTAGAGGAAAGTGGTCAATCAGGAGACAATCCCTTTGACATTCAACCAAAGCTCTTTGACTAAATTATTATTATTCTTAAAGAGACTAGAGCTGACCTATTTCACAAGCCTGATGGTGTATTGTGGAATCAGCATTTATTTCATGAAAATACCCACCTCAATTTTTGTTCCTTTCAAATCAGACAGTTTTAGTATAACTAGGACCTATTACAGTTAGTAAGCACTGGGAAACATTTTAAAACAGTAAAAGCAGCTAATCTCAATCTGAGAGGTTTGACTATGAAAAGAACTTGCTACTTTAGTTAGAATAGCTGCTTCTCTAGAAATGTAAAGAAGGTTTCAAGAACACAAAATCTTGAAGAGGGTTAGGCAAAGAATTCTTAGATTCAACACCAGAAGTATAATCCATGTGAAAAAAAAAAATCAGACTTCATCAAAATTAAATTAATGAATTTAGTTAATTTGCCAGTCATGTATCTGATAAAGGACTTGACTCTGGGATATATAAGGAAATCTTACAACTCAAACTAAAAAGGGAAATAATACAATTAAAATATAAGCAAAAGATCTGAAGACATCACTCCAAAGAAAATATACTAATACCCATAAGCACATGAAAGGGTGTTTGACATGATAAGTCACTGGTCGGGGGAGCAAATAAAACCATAAGATACCACCACATATCCACTAAGATGTGTCAAAACAAAAAGACAGTAACAGCTGGTGAGGCTGTGGGAGAAACTGGAGGCCTCACACATCACTGGTAGGAATGCAAAATGGTGCAGCTCCTTTGGAAGATAGCCTGGCAGTTCACAGAAAGGTTAAACACAGACTACCTTTGACCTAACAGCAGATATATATATATATATACACACACATACACACTTTTTTTTTTTTTTAAAGAAAGAAAACCTCCCTTTGTGCAAGGGTTTTACTTACTGAGGTTCCACTTTAGGCCTGTTGTCGTAACATGATTGCAAGACTGTCCAACAGGAATAAGGCCGCACCAATCACCTTCCATTCCGGTATCTACATGCATTTTGTGCTTTCCCTGAAGTAGAGAAGGAATGACAATCAGCAGAGGGAAGAGAAAGGACAGGACATCAATGTCACTGAAGATCCGGGCCTCTGCACCAGGTGCCATGCCAGAACTTCACAGGGTTATCACACTTAATCCTAATAACAAATTTAAGTAGTACGTCCCGAATAATCCCAGGAATGTCCACCTGACTTAATCCTAGCCACAATTTTACAAGGTAGTTTATTGTTAGTTGTTACTTTCACACATGAGAAAATTGCAGTTTGCCGAGATTACATGTGTCCAGGACCACACAGATAACAAGGGGGCAAAATCAGTACTCCCAGCTATACTTGCTCATTCTAAAGATTAAACCGATTCCACATGCTAGGGTTTTAATCAAACACTTGCTTAAGTGTAAATAAAACATTTCTCCCTAAGTAAAATCTCTACTTTATCTTATAAGTGGACTTCTGGCTTTCAGAATTCAATGTCAGTCCTGCTAATGGTTAATCTGCTTCCTATGTCCATGGCTACTCTAGAGGATGCTCAGTTCTCAGTGAGAACCTCTACTGGGAAATAGTATCTACCTTGAGGAATGAGTATGCTTCTCCCATCTGGATTATGAAAACTGATATAATTTACCATGTTATCAAGTTTTCAGTTTATAAGCAGGTTAACGTTAAATGTAATGTTTAATCAAGGCTACAGCATTTGCTTTTAAATAAAATACTTGGAAATTTCCTCTTCTTCTACAAAGTAATGACTTTCCATTACTTTTCTATTCTATTCATTATCCTCAGAATATATGGTCTTTATAGAAAGATACCTCAAGTCCTTATGGGGAAAATGCCAAGGCACACATCTATTCAATAATGACACAGAAAAGATATTTTCCATAATTCATGTAACTCTGAGGGTGTTAAAGATGTTCTCTATTTTAATAAAATATTATTTGAAAGCTTAATATATGACACATTACCAGAGTAAGGTACTTATGCCACCTTTTACAGGATTTTATTCCAAGTATGCCTTTTGTATTATGTTATGGGCTCTGGGAACCTACTCTGCTCCACAGAAGACCTCAGCGTATGAGTAGGCTTTGTCTTTAGTCAATGGATTGCTTTTATTAGGAAAACAGCTCTCTAAATTACTTATCAGTTCTTGAACTGTAACACAAGTTCATATAGATCTCTACTACCTATACAACTCATAAATATGCATTTCTATTTGAACACTCAGTCAGAAGGCATAAATTCAATTAAGAGTGCTTAAATATATTCAAACACAAAGACCATTTAAAGAAAATATAAAATATATCTGAACTTGATGCCCATGACTGGAAGAAAAGATGGGCAACACAGGTAGACAAACACCAAGCGATGGATTAGACACACTTGGGAGAAAAGTGGGTGTACTGAAAACACAATGCCCTGTGAAAACAATGCTACACGAAACAGAATTGGGATAAAGTACAGAACCCATCAGGGGTGTCTGGGTGGCTCAGTAAGTTAAGCATCTGCCCTCAGCTCAGGTCATGACCTCTGGGTCCTGGGATCAGGTCCTGGGATTGAGTCCTGCATCAGGGTTCCAGCTCAGCAGGGAGTCTGCTTGCGCTCTCTCTCTCTTTCTCTCTCTCTATCCCTCTGCCCCTCCCCCATGCCCTCTTGTGTGCACATGTCTCTCTCTCCCTCTGTCCATCCCTATCACTTGTTCTCTAATAAATAAATTCTTTAAAAAGAATTACAGAACCCATCTATGTAAGCTGAAATAAATACAAACACATCAATACACTTTTTCTAACAACAAAATTTAAAAAGATGTTAAAAATTTAAATATATATGTATATATATGTGTGTGTATATATATATGTGTATGTGTATATGTACACACACACACACACACACACACACAAACACGTCTGTCTATGGGAAAAATAAGGAGAATGGGAATGTGGTAGAGGAATTAAAGGGAAATGGATTAAATTAAAGGCAAATGGATCAACCAATGAGGATTCTTGCCTGGACCAGAGATAATAATGTGCCACGAACAAACCAGCATAACTGACTCAACACTGAAATCTTATAAAAAGAACAATATGTTGTTTAGATACAAAGTGATACAAGACAGAAATTCTTAGACTCCTCTGAAGAAAAAAATAGGAAAATATTTTAATAATTCTGAAGAATAATTCAAGTAAGAGGAATAAGTGGGACATGGCAACGGAAAAACTTAGGAGTGAAATGAAAACTAATCTTCTTCCTGAATAATGATCTCTGTTGTTTTAGATCAATTCAGAGCAAAGCACAGAGACTATTATTACAGCTATGGAAACATTTTACATATTTGGAGTAAAAGCAGTCACTGTCAGAAGGCATGGGTTCGGGCGGGGGGTGGAAGAAAGCACAGGGGCCCTCACCTTCTCATCATGTTACATCCTAAAAGAATCAAGAAATAATGCCTCAAGGGGTAGACTTTTAAAGGGGAGGGATTTATAAATTGCTCCTGGCCTGAGTAGCTGGTAATATGGGTAGCGTGCCTAAGACCAAAAAGGGGACCGAGAAAGGAGACTTGAAATGTCTCTGGCCTCCCTCACAAACCTCCATGCCAGCGTCCAAGAGGTGACTCACGCAGCTGTCCATGCGAACAATGTCATCACTGCATGGAAGGGGAAGATACTGACCGGAGACCCAATCAGGTGCAGAGGAGTCAGGGGTAGGATGTAGGCCAGGGGTTCCCTGCTGCCTGTGAGGGAAGAGAAATCAACTCCGTGGAGGGTGCACGCGTGCAAAGCTGTGACTCGGTGGCAGGACACTCACTGGTGGGGTCGGGCGACAGGGTGGGTCGGTGGGGCGCAGGAGGTTGTTAGGGCAGCAAAGCTGTTCTGTGGGACATGACGAACACGTGAACTTATGTATTTGTCAAGACCCAAAGAATCTATAACACAAGCAGTGAGCCCTAAAGTAAATTATGGGCTTTTACAGATAATAATATACAATACTGGTTCATCACCTGCACACAAGTCCCCCACTAATGTAAGACAATAGGGGAAATTGTGAGTTGGAGAGGAGATATATGGAAACTTTGTCTAATTGGCTCAATTTTCTATAAACCTAAAACCATTCTAAGAATAGTCTACTAATTAAAAAGAAAAAAAGTCTCTCCATGACCCTCCGTCTCTCATCCCTTAATGGGACTGGCAGCGCTGGGACAGCAGGTGTGCCACCTCTGGCGGCCAGGAGCCCAGTACTGCACCGAGAGAAAATGCAGCCGCTTCTCAGCACCATTACAACTTAGGTGGCTTCCCCACCCCCCCCACTAAAAAACAGGGCTTTGTTTGTTTAAACCATGAGCTGCCTTAATTTCTTTGTACAGAATTTTTCCCTCAGTTGATTTACATTGGCTAGCTTTGTCAGACGAGTTTGAGCATTGCTTCTCCCTACCACTCTCCCTTACAGAAATAACTCTGAAGGTATAGATGCTAAATATAACACAAATTATCATCCACGGATGCAAACATAACACACTTTAACAAACTCTGAAAGCCTCCTTCGGATGAAAGGGAGTGTTGTGGAAACTGATTTCCTTAGGAGTGCTTTGGTTTAAGTAGCAAAGGAATAGAAAGTGGTGGTGGCTTTTCCCGTTGGTGGATCCTGGCCCTATAAGGGCTGTCCTGCCCGGGTCCGCATCAGAAAGCAGAGCATACTAGAGGGGCTGCAGGTAACCCGCAGCCTCCTGAGCAGTGGATGGGAGGCAGGACCAGAAGGGCAGGAACGCTCACCCAGCCCAGAGGGCTCCACCTCTGTCTCGGGTAGCAGCATCTTTGACAAGGGGGCCCACTGTTAGAGACTGGGACTTCATTCCTTATCAAAGAGGGATTTGTGTGTCCTTGTCCTTATTTTTAGTGTGTTATAGTTAATCCCTATCTTTGACTGAAGGCCTTCCTCCCTGTTTGTGGTCTATGTGACAGTTTGGTCGTGGTTAGCTAAACACATTAGTATGCTTGGTGTTCTAGCTAACTTCTGTAGAGAAGGGTGAGGGAGCTGGGTGGGGGTGGGGAGGGGTTGGAGGTGATACAGGCGAGGAGGATAGGGAGTGCACTCTTCATAATGAGCACTGGGTGATGTATGGAAGTGCTGGATCGGTATATTGCACACCTGAAACTAATATAACACTATGTTAACTACACTGGAATTTAAAATTAAGAAGGAAAAAAAAAAAAGAATGGTGAAGGAAGTGAGGAATGATTTCTCAACTGGTAGACATTAAGTCCCTAAGAGAAGATTCTTCAACTTGCATCATATAATGCAAAGGAAACAGCACATATACATGTTAAGTTTTATTATCCCAGGGAGAGGATGCTGTTATAAAATCCACTGATTTAAATGACACGGTGGTAAGCTTTCTTTTCGAGGCTTGCTATATATTCATTGCCTTCCTCATTATGTTAACATTCAACACACCTTAAAATTTTTAACCTGGGAATAAACTAGTTTGTGAACTTGAGAAGTCACAGATAGGTTTCAGCCTGCAGTCAATTAATATTTTTTCTTTTGTTCCAATAAGATGTTTAGCCATATGTGAACAGTCTTAGTGTTTATAAATATGCAGATTTAACTTTGTATGGTTAAAGGTGAACAATATTATGCTCTTCTCCTGTATCTTCAGTCAGTGTGATGTTTTTTAAAAAATGAACAACAAAAGGAATTTTTGTTCATTCCTCAGATTTCTCAATTCATAATATATGCTAGCCTATATGTGATTTGACACAGGCAGGCATACAGCCTGACACTAAAGAACTTCCCTAAAGATTTATGCCATTACTGGAGTCTAGAGGCACATGAACTAATCATTGACTTCCATCTACTCTCATGAATCATTGCACAAGTTCCTGCTTTGTCCCCTGTTCTGAGCTAAGATAACTCTTTGAAGTCAAAGGCAGTTCTATATAGTAAAGATGGGGCAAAAATCAATCAGACAGTTTGCTTTTCCAATTGTGGTTATTTTTAACATATTAACAACCTCAATAAGGTATGAAATTGTAATTTAGTGAAAGGTAGCAGAGTTACTGCTTGGCACCCGTGCTGGAAATCATACTTATGAGCATGTTAAAGGCAGTCAGCATCATAAAATCACTTTTGCTAGACTGCAGCGTCAACTGAGAGCAAAACATACACAGATACCTAAAGAAAGGGTAAGAAGCCACCGTCACTTTGTATTATGCTTCCTCTTTGCAAATGACTATGATGCCACTGAGAGATTAGATGAAGTTCACCCTAGATTTTGCTTTTGCAAATATATCAACAAGCCATCACAATTGTTTCTCTAAATCGTTAAATACAATTAACTATGCCAAGTTTCATGGCAAGAGATCTTTGTGTGGATCTCACAAAATATGTCGCAGTTTAACAAGACCATTCAAAAGCAGTCGAATCCAGGAAGAAGATAAACGTGCTTTCTATTTAGTGCAGAAGATTCAGGAAGCAGGTGCCCATACCAGTTATAAAGTGGATGACCACTCATCAGATGGCTGTTAATGCCGCACTCACACCCCGTGGCTACCTGCAGCTAAGATTTCTGGCACACGGACCCAGTATGAATGAAACACCACTGCACACCGATGAAACAGGATAACCTCTGATAGCTCATTTTTTGTTAGTTTGTCCAGATACTTAAAAATTTATCAACAAACACTGCAGGAAATTAAACAGCCTGCAGGAAGGGACAGGGAAAGGTGTGGATGGAGATACTTGCATTGTACTTGCCAGGAAAAGAGGCTGCCCCTCTCACGCAAACACAGACCTCTGCAATGGTGCACTTTCGTGCTGAGACTGTTCATGGGCCCGAGAGTACTCGCGAGAGCAATGGCCTCCACAGTGAATCTGGAAGGCAGCTATGCTCACCACTATACCACCGACGCCTGCTACCACAGTGAATCTGTAGCTGTAACATCTCAGAGCTAGAAGGCTTGTATCTCTACTTTCATTCTGCTTCACAAGTGCAGAATTCAAAACACAAGTGTGCTGGTTTTACTCAAAGTAGTCTGTAAAGAATTAATGTTACATATAAATATATTTACATATTTTATTTAAGATATTTCCTTTTGAAAATTCCCTAATAGCTTCCCTGTAGATAGATTTAGAGTTTCCGACCACAGCAGAAGCACATTTTCCAAAGAGCATTCCAAAGAGCAAGACTCCCAGGATCTGGTAAGATCGGAAAGATTCTCTTCCTGAAGTCACAATGCGCTCCAGCATGATTAGATGTTCTAGGTAGTTCTGTAGCGAAGAAATGCTGTTTACCTGCGTGAGAGCTTCCCTAAACTTACCTGACTACAGATCCCCCTCCTGCCCTCAAATAACACCTCATAATTACCCATGGAATCCGCATTTCAAGAAACCCATGTAGGGAAATACTAATTCGGAATTATACGCTCCATCCAAAATTATAATATATTGGTTTAATATTTCCACAGCCAGAACACTTCAGTAATGTGTTCTGAAATTAAGAATCTCTGCCTGATTTTTCTATTGGAAATTATTAGATAACTTCAGGCTGAAATTGTATGTTTTGACATGAGGTAGACTTACTCTCTGATTAAAAGATTAATGACAATACTGGTTTTCAAAAGAATGCCTCTTGCATGCTAGTTAAGCTAGTTTGTTAATTCAAAATTAAAAAATATTTATGAAATACCTACTATTGCTAGAGATAGTAGAATATTATGATAGGATAATTTCCTCATTAATGCCTAACACTAGCTATTTCAAAATAAAACTGATGGAACTAATAGTCATCCAATATTTTCTGTCACTCTGTATTGATGCTTTTTTATGTTGCTTCCATTCTGTCTTAACCCTACCCCCCCCCCCCCACCGCCTTTATAGCAGTCAGGGGAGACATCTGGTGAGTGCCCTCATGCTCGAGTGTCAGAAACCTACTCTTGGCTCCACCCAAAGCTACAGACATTTCAAATGATGACTTCTAAAGATAATACTTAGCCCAGAAGCAAGCATTTCTAACAGGATAGGTTATGCCAAAACATGTATTTTGAGTTAGAGTGAATGCGGAATTTTCAAGTAGTTTCAGATGAGAATAATCAGGATTGCCCATGTTCTGCTATTCCTATGCTGTTTCTCCAGCAAGTTTGTTAACCTGGACAAACTTCTGAGCAAAGGGCAAGCTCCACTCTTTTATGAAAATTCCTTGTGACTTTTAGTTAACACAGATGACTTGCTTCTAATGGCTACCATCTTTATACTAGCATTTTGTTACCATACTGCATGTCTCACACAGATGCATGTTGTATCCTTTAAAAGAACAGAATGGATTTGAAGGCAAAGACCGCTGCCTTTTATTTCTGTTGGATTTACAGCACAATGGAAGAAACATATTAAGTGACTAATAAATATCTGATTGATCAATGGCTTAGAGCCAAATGTATTGATAAAAATTGTCAATATGCTTAGTAAAATCTTTATCAAAGCTTGAGTACATGAGGGATTGTTTAGTTGAACTCAAAGAACTCAGTACACACATGTAGACTTCTTTGTGTAGATAGCGTTTGCCTAACTGGACACCAGGACAGAGGCACGCACCACCAATAATTATAAGCACTTGCCAACAGTACTCAAAATACACTTCAAGGTGTATACAGAGTACACACTTTATGTGTGTAACATGGGATTTACAATACTACCTCACTGGGTTGTTTTGAGGGCTAAGTGAGATACCACATATAAGGTGCCAAGAACAGGACTTCCAACATTCACGTTACAAATTGATTTACTCGCTCTTCCTCTATCAGGTCGTCCAAATTTAAATGGAACAGAAGTTTTCCCTCCACTCTTCTCTGCTTTTTATTTTATAAAATCCTAGGAACTTTGACCCAGTAATTTTTGAAGGAGAATAAATGTGATTACTCCTAAGACCAATCTAAAGTATTAGAGGGAAGGGAGAAAAGGAAATTTTTTTCTTTAAGCATTTTACATTAAACCTTCATAGAGCATTAATTTGTCTTCATGAGAAGAATCATATTTTCATTTGCTTTATAAAAACTCTAGTTTTTAGTAAACTTAAAAAAAAAAGTTCCCCTATTTTAAAATTGTCCTTTTAATTAACATACAATGTATTATTTTTTTCAGGGGTATAGGTCTTTGAATCATCAGTCTTACACAGTTCACAGCACTCACCATAGCACATACCCTCCCCAATGTCCATCACCCCAGCACCCCATCCCTCCCACGCCCCTCCACTCCAGCAACCCTGTTTGTTTCCTGAGATGAACAGTCTCTTATGGTTTGTCTCCCTCTCTGGTTTTGTGCCATTTCATTTTTTCCTCTCTCCCCCTATGATCCTCTGTCTTGTTTCTCAAATTCCACATATCAGCAAGATCATATAATTGCCTTTCTCTGATTGACTTATTCCACTTAGCTTAATACCCTCTAGGTTCCATCCATGTCATTGCAAATACCAAGATTTCAATTTTTGATGGCTGCATAATATTTCAGTGTGTGTGTGTGTGTGTGTGTATACCACATCTTTTCCTTCTTTATAGGGGTATAACACGAACTTTGACCATCAATTTCAGGAAAGTTCTAAGAACTTCTGAGGTCTCTTATCTAGTCATCACATCCAAAATGCAATTCTTTGTTTTCAAAATGCTCAATATGAATTGAGCCTACTACTAAGGTAACACGAGCGTCTCTTTCTTTCTTTCTTTTTTTTTTTTTTAAGATTTTATTTATTTGAGAGAGAGAGAGAGAGAGAGAGAGCATGACAGTGAGTACACGTGCATATGAATGGGAGGAGGGGCAGAGGAAGAGGAGGGCCAAGCAAACTCCCCATTGAGCAGGGAGCCTGATGGGGGAGGGAGGGCTCTTGGTCCCAGGACACCTGACATCATGACCTGAACCGAAGTTAGATTCTTCACTCACTGAGCCACAAAGGTGTCCCTAAGACACTTTTTTTTTTTTTATTTCTGTGCAAGCAAACAATTTAAATACAATTCAGTTCGGCCTCTAAATCCACTGGCTTAGTTTTTAAATTCTCTCATAATTGGTCAAGGGTTGATGAGAATAGCAGCACTGCAATATACGCTTCAGCTTTCCTCCTTGTATCATCCATCGCCCCCAACCTTCCCTCTATAACACAGCTGTATGCAGAGTCACAACAGAGCTCCCCACATCACTCAGGCACCAACACGCTCCTCTAACCGACCTCTCCCTTTCGTCAGGCTCAACAAACCCCACCTGTACTCTTGTCTCTCTTCTCCCAGAAGCTGCAGGTCAGTAGGACTGGAAGGAGAGCAGAAGAGAAGGACAGAATTTCTGGAAGGATCCTATTCATTATCCTGTCTGAATAGATTCCGGGAAGTGTTTCCAGTTGCAGAGATGCAGCATGGCTGATGATCAGCATGCTGAGTTGGGCGTCTAGTTTTTGTCCCCCCCGCCACTCATGTTCACAATGCTCATAGCATGTTGTTGGTACTCCCGAAGAAGAGGGGAGAGAAAGAATGCTCTGCAATTATTTATCTCAAACTCCAGCATGACTACCAAACTTTATAAACTAGAAGAAATAAGGAGAAAGCTCCAGCTAAAGAAAAAGAGAAGTGACGTGCAATTTTTGAATATTGGCTACGTCCTAACATTCCACTGTGGTGCCCATAGTTCCCACAACAAGCTTGAGTGGTAGAGTTACTACTCGGAGGTCACAGACTACGCACAGTCATTAGCTTGCTCAAGATCACTCAACTAGTAACTGGGAAAGGTGGGGTCTACACCTCAGTATGGCATCATTTTAAAATCTACTTTTTTACTATATTATCATGTTTTTCTGGGCTTCTAACTTCAAAAGCCTGCCAGAATATGTCATTCCTTTGCTCCTCCTCTCATTTTTATTTTTTCCTATATTCACTGTCCAAGTTAAGCTTTTGTATGACCCTGTCCAAAGTTCATCATAAAGAACAAATACATGAACAATAAATGAAGGAATTAATAAGCGAATGAACATCTATCTTCCTTGACTTCATCCACTTATCTTCGACATTCCTCATTCTATTTACACATCCTTGTTCATTTACTTGTCCTTTGTTAGTGGCTAAATATAGGGAGGATGCTGATAAGAATGTTTGGGGCATACATTGGTGTTTTCAAAACATGCTACTAAGTTTTCCGGAAGTTCACAAAAAACAGTGCAAGCAAACCAATGACTGGACTAAGATTAAGGAAATTAACACACTAAAGTAATTTTTAAGACTTGGCTACTTTCAGTCAGGAACCAATAGGACAATTTTGTTTCTCCCCTAGATCCTAAAATAGTAATCGGAAGCAGCTGGATTTTACTCAGATGGTGCAAATCCCAAGACGCAGCTCAGACATCACCTTCTCTATCATTCCTCTCCAGGGCCCTCCCTGAACCCGCAACCTGGATACCTGCACACACATGAGACTCCATAGCATACTATTTTACATCTAACTCTCTCACTGGAACGTAAACACCTCAAGGAGAGAAGCCATGTCTTATTCATTTTTATATCTTTAAAATTTTGTACATTGTTAGACATTTAGTAGGAATACAATAAATATTTACCGGAAAGGGGGCACTGAGCTCATCCGTTTCCGTGATAACTACTCTCAACCTCTAATTTATGTGACAGCTACCACCCTCACTGTCCTGTCTTTGATCTTCTTTACATTAAAACTCGTAGATTTACTGCTTACTAATTCACTATTTCCAATTCCTCGCTTCCAATTCTCTTGCATTCATTCCAGTTAAACTTTTGCTTATACCTCCCTATTTGCTTTCATCAAGATAACCAATGACCTCCAAATTGTTAAACCCAATGGCCAGTTATTCGTCCTCACCTTCCAGTAGAATTCACAATGAGTTATTCCTCTTTCCCCCCTGACATACCATCTTTCCTTTGCCTGCAGACCACCACACTCTTGGCTCTCCCTCTTCACCCCCAATTTCTTGTGCTGTGTCTTCCTCTTCTCTCCAGATCCTAGGGCTCCGTCTCTGTCTCAGCTAGATCCACTTGTCCAAAAGATCTAGCTATGCCCTTTGTGAGCTGAGCCATCTAGATCTTGGCAAATCCCCAATTTTTATCCCTAGTTGAGACTTCTCTAACTCTGCTCCTGATCATCCAGCTGTCCCTGTGATACACCCTGATCTTTGACCTCAAACCTACCCTATCTTTATCGGAGTTGATATGGACTCCATCTTTCCAACTGCTTTGGCAAAAAGTTTTTCCTCTTTTCTTACACCCATAAGTAAATCCTACTGGCTCTCTTTCTCATTATACCCAGATTCCTATCACTACTCATAATTTCTTTTACTACCACTCTATCCAACGCCCCATAACAAGATCTCTCCTTGTCCCAATAGAGCTTATTCTCAAATCAGCATCTACAGTGATCCTCTGACAAAGTCAACTCAGACCTACCTACCTCCACACTGACCGTCGAGACAAACACTCCTAGCTTTCTGGAAGCTTTCCATTTCCCCCTTCTAGCCCTGAGAAGTAGAGCTAGGCTTTAGGTTCTGACCATGGAGTGGATCTGAGAGAAATGTTGTCATTATTAATGAATCTAGGTTCTGAGCTAGCCGGAGGGAGCCTGTTCTATGCACAGCACTGTGGTTCAGGGCACAGGTGCTGAAGAAAGACTTCATGGATCTAAATCCCTTTTCACCATGTTTGTATTTCATTTTTTTAATCTATAAAACCAGAACAAAAGGATTGTTGAGGATTAAATGACTTGATATGTGAGGTACTTAGAATAGTGCCTGCCACAGAGTGAATGCTCTATAAACATTCACTATTATTAAAAGGATTAAAACGGGCAACCAAACAACGCATTACTTTCAATTTTAGGCAGTCAATTTACTTGCCTCTCATTTTTCGTGTCAACAATGTTAGGATAATTTTGTCTGCTAAAAGTAACCTGAAAAGTACCCCATTATATATTGTGTGTTGGTAAAATGTTGTCATAAATATACCTTTTAAGCTAGACAGACCATCATCTTAACTGTTACAGTATTTTGGTACCTCTTAGATGAGGCAAGAGTCTTCAGTGTAAGAAAGTTGAAAGTACTGATTTTTGCAGGGAAAAGTGGATAGTTTTTTGATATGGTAAGATTTCTAGATACATATCATGCTTTAATGAAGCTTCGCTTTATATTCTGTGCTGTCAAGATGATTATCCTGAAGGCCCAGGGAGGCATATTGGGTGCAATGCAGTGGGTCTGCAGTAAGGAACACCTTCAGTGTAAGGAATACGGCAGTCTTCACATTTGTCACAGATCACGTGTGCTGTTTCCGTAGTGTAGTGGTCATCACGTTCGCCTCACAAATTGTGTTGCACAACAATCATCCTCATAACTGAACCACCTAATCTTTCATCCTTTCCCATTCATACAAGTCTGC
The DNA here is from genome assembly GCF_022355385.1 of Mustela nigripes. Classification (NCBI taxonomy): domain Eukaryota; kingdom Metazoa; phylum Chordata; class Mammalia; order Carnivora; family Mustelidae; genus Mustela; species Mustela nigripes. The sequence continues at coordinate 10,346,248 of NC_081560.1, read as the reverse complement.
GAGTTCATGTATCTCTTTTTCATATTTCTCGGTGGTAGTCAGTCTCCAAAATGGCACCCAATGAACCTTGCATCCTGGTATTTATGTCTTTGTGTAGTGATTCCCCACAGCGAACAGGACAAGCTTGTATATCAACTGGGTACTGAAGAAGTGTTGGTGTGTGACTTCTAGGCTAGGTCCTAACAAGTCTGACAGCTGCCCCCTTGCTGGCTTTTATAGATCACTTGCTCTGGGGGAAGTCAGTCACCAAGTCATAAGGACATTCATACAGCCCTGTAGAGGCCCATATAGGGAGGGATGAAGCTATCCCTCTTCCCAACCAGCTAGCACCAACTTGCCATGTATGCATGAATGATTTGCCTTGGAATCCTAGAACTGTGATGCCCAAGGCAAATGAACTTCATGAGACCCCCCCCCAAGCTTAAAGCACCCAGAAAAGCCCAAATTCTAAACCTTCAAAGAAAGCTTGAGATATAATAAATGTTTACTATTGTTTTCGGCTACCAAGGTTTGTGGCAATTTGTTACACGGCAATGGATGACTAATGCACCCTCAAACTTTGCTGTCCCTTTCTGGGTGCCTGTGCCTGCATTGCTTTATTTAGATCTCCATTGCTTTCCCCCTTCTCTTCGTGTGCCCTCTCTACTTCTTTTAATGTCCATAAAACAGAATAGGCAAATACACACACACACACACATATATTTTGTTTACAAGAGTGCATGGAAACAAAAGTGGAAGTATGGTAAGTGGTTTCCAAAAGACAACTACCAGCTCTTCTTTGCCCCCTTCTCTGTGGGTTATTGGGACTGATTCTCCCTCATCTTTATTCTTTCTTAAGCTACCAACTCGGGGAAGGGGAAGAGTGAAGTTGGAGGCACAAAAGATTCCCCAACAATCATCAAATTTCATCTTAATGAAATTAAGATAATACAAGCAGAAAAACATTTTTTGTTTAAAAACATTATTTCATACATTCAAAATCACCGTACTATATGTGATTATTTAAAAAGACCACATCAAAGCAAAAATGAGCCCAATTTCATAATGAATTTGGCGTTATAAGAAAAAAAAGCATTAAAATAATGGACATTAACTATCTTACACTCCCTGTCCCAAAGTTATTTATTTAATATCATCCAAATAAATGATAAAATGTGACCAAATAGTTATTTTATTTATTTCAGTGAGAGACAGAGAGTACAGCATGAGCTGGGGGTGGGGAGAAGAGAGGGAAAGGGAGAAGCAGACTCCCTGCTGAGCAGGGAGTTCAATGTGGGGATTTGCTCCCAAGACCCTGGGATCACCATCTGAACCGCAGGCAGTCGCTTACCTGACCAAGCCGCCCAGGCGCTCCCCCGCCAAATAGTTATTTTTAAATTTGCTCTGAATACTATAAAGTTTCCAAAACTTGATCCTCTAATGCCAGACATACTTCAGAAGCAACACACAAGAGGCTGCTTCCTGTATTCTCTACTTTACATTTTCTATTTTTCTAATTTTTTATACAATAAAAAATTTTGTCTTAGTTTTGCTGGTACCAGTTTATGGTATCCTAGAAACTCCACAATGATGGAAAAGAACAGGTACTCACAACAAAGCAGAATTACCAACATATTTATGGCCTTATCATTTGACAGGGAAGGTCAAAGCTTCTCCGAGTTTATTCATAACCCTGCACCAGCTTTCAATTCTTCGAAAATTGCTCCTTGATACCCGGCTTCCATGAAATCACAGAGAGTGGCAGCCACTCTCTTAAGACATAAATCAGATTCTAGATAACTGATAGCACTTTTTTCCTCTAGACCTGGACAAGAAAGGCATAGCATTTTCATTGTTGAGTGCCGGCGCTTAGAAAAACCAGCTCACAAAGGTTGTTTTTAGGTTTTAATTCCTAAAGTCATCTGTAAGAAAACAGTCTCTGGGATTACAAAAAATATAGGTCCTTCTCTTGAATGTCACAGGCATTTTAATATCCTCTCTTTCATTCTCCAAATCCAAATGAAATACTGTCGCAGACTTAGTGACTTTTTATCATGATTAATGCTCTCATGACTTTGTTGTTCCAAACTCAAAATGTGCAAGCTATGTGGGGTTTGGGCACACTAAGACACAAGCCAAGGACACAATGGCAAGTGAAATAGATAAGTATATGCAACCAGCTACATATCATAAACAAGTAACATTAAAGAGAGGTTTTTTGTTTTTTTTTTTAAGTCAGGACAAAATATTAATTTTTTTTTCTGTCAGTAATTCTTTTTTGCAGGGAACATTAAGAAATAGGTCATGGGAAGCCTTTATTCTCATAATTAGTAAACATTAGTTTTTACCATTTGGCATTTAACATCTGAGCCACAGTATCTGGGCATTTTCTCTGAGATATACTGATGTACCTTGTAAAGGGCTGAAAACAATCCCATGTGAAAAATAGCTGAAAACTCAGGATCTTTAATCTGCAAGGTTTGCAATTAATGAATTATCTTTACTTAACTATGACAATAATTCAATGATGCTTTCTCATTTAGTTGTTTATCTTAATAAAAGTTAATACAGTTCTATTAATAGCCATCCAGATGACTGCTTTTATGAGTATGCTGGCATTCGCTGTCAGCCACTGTGTTTTAGCTTATATCTATCATCGTGTCGGCAACGACAATGTCAAGAGAAGCAGTTACACCACAGTGGGGATTGGCACAGACTCAGGTCTGACTATCTGGATCAGATGCTTTTCTGCCACTTATTGGCTATGTGACTTTGGACAGCTGAATTCATCTCTTTATATCTCAATTCCCTCATCTGCAAAATTGAGGAGATACTATCTAATATCACAAAGGTGCTGCAGGGGTTAAGTCAATAGTATCCATGAAGCACTTAGAACAGTTGCCAATAAATCTCAGCTACCTCAGGATCATTACTTTGTCATGGCAAACAAACAGAAAGGGATAACGTAGATTTAATGTGGGAACAGTGTGTCTGTATCAGGACAGGGGCTCTGTTGCTCATCCTTAATTATTATTTGTTATGATAAGCCAACAGAGAAAACAAGAGACAGAAGACATATTACAATTTCCATGTGGTGCTTTTATAAGAAACATGTTAATATAGTTTCACCTGTGTCTACACCGCCCCTTTCCAGCCTCAGTCTCCATTCTAAGGCCAGTCTACATGGCAGTGTGACATCACTTCCTCAGGACCTCCAGGCTGCTGTGAAAACAGACGAAGTAGTGGGCGTTGAGGCCATCACACGAGAGGAAAACCAATATGACCAAATCATTATTTGTCGTAAAAATGCCCTAATTGCCCAGCTTTATTTTACATCATAAAACCTCCAATAATCCCACAATTCACAGGGCTGCTGGTCTGAACATTGTATCTGAGAAGCAGTCAAAATCTGCAACCTCATCTTCTGACTCCAAGATGGACACCACAGCTGGCATAAGAAGTTACCGGGGAAATGTAATTTTGTGGTTATTTTAAATCCCTAATGAATTTTTGAATACACTCCTCATTTAAAAAGTGAATTCTTCAATTTTTAGAAACACCGATCACTGAAGTGACAGGAGCTAGGCTGCCACGTGTATACAGTAGAGAGAAATTAAGACCCATCCTGTAGGAACTGTCTTACCAACCTCTGTCTTTTCCTTGAAAGAGAATGTAACATTAGATAGCATAAAAAGACAGTTTTTAAAACCAGGCAGTTCCCCGCCCCCATTAAAATTGGTTCTATTTATGTCCTCCTTCTGAGAGCTGAAGATTGATGCCTTAGTAGCTCTGAGTATTAATAAATGACCTGATTCTATTCTTTAAATAACTTAGGAAAAAAAGCATTCTGAAAGGAAAGATAGATACTCCTTCCTAAAATGAGGAAAGCTAGCATCTAAATGTTAACATAAATAACATACTTTTGCAAGTGAATGAACGATATATATGACACATATGCTTTTAAACCTAAGTAGCTCATTTTAACCTGCCACTTCTCGGATACTAATGAATACATAATATTTCCAGTCCTTTCTCTCCCAGCCCAGACTTCTATACTAAAACAGAATCAATTAAAAAAGTCAGAGTAATTCTGCTCTATGAGAAACCGGCATGCTATGGCAGAGAGAAAGAGCGCTGGGCTCTGCACAAAGAACACAAAATTAAGGTGAATATCATGTTTTACAGCCTCACAGAGATCAGGTTCTCTAGGCCCAACTGAATATAATATAAGTACTCTTCACTTGCCCGTTGTGATTAAGTGTGTTAATGCAAGTGCAACATGCCCAATATATTCCTCTGGCATTTCTTACCGAATGGGAAACTTTTAGATGCTTCTAGTTTTGAAATAAAGGAAGATGCAGAAGCTAATAACATTACAAAGTGCGGAGTGATGGGAAAAGAGTGGGCAAGAACCAGGGCAGAACAGAATGGAAAGCTCCCGTAGGTGGGGGCGCTCAGAGATCTAGCGGTGCCTGGAGGAGCTGCTGGAGTGGAGACGTGTCAAGATTTACCATTTCAGACCTTAAGTCTAGGTTATGACAAGTCTTCTAAGCACTTAAAACTTAAATGAATATGGAGTGGATAATGAGATTTTTTTTCCCCTCTAAAATGTAAGTCTGATGAATGATGCCTGTAAGTACCACCAGTCATTTTTATGAGTGCTCGGCTCAGCAATATATGCTTTTTTGGGGGGGGGGTACCTAAAAGAAAGATTTTCCCTGTTTTGGCTCCTCAAGGATGGTCACACATCCCCTGTTCAAAGAAATGTCATCTCTATACACTTCAATAGCTAAGATAATGTAGTTTTTTCCTAAATAATAAAAAGTAAACTGTGAAGGTATCTTAAGGTATAAAACCATGGATTTATGTTAATAACTGCATATCCTAATTAGATTCTTTGTATTATTTGCAACAACCAAAAGGATTAGTTTTACTTAAAATACATGTATGTGTGATAATGAATTGTTATGGTTCATAAAGAGATATATAATAGACAGATATACAATTGTGTATAATAGAAATAACTTATTTTATGAAAGTAAAAAAATAAATCTTGTAAAAAATTATAATCTGGAGCAATCTAGAATAACCATTGTGAGTAAGCCTTCAAGAGAAAAGAAAAAGTACATTAGCATTATTGTTTGACTCAAATATTTTTTTCTGTCATTTGCAAGCTCAGAAGTTGCCAAAGATAATTTTCTGGCAAGAACTGTAAAGTGTCTTGTTTTTATTCAAAAAAGAATTTAATAATTAAGGTTTTGCATTTAAAAATAATAATCCTAAGGTAAAAACTGTTTCCATGTTTAAAAAGACACACATCTGCATACCCATGGCTATGTGTTTTCTCATGGAAGATGGCCCTAAAACTAGAATGCTCAATACTTGATAACTAAATCCCACGAACATATTACAGATTTGCTTCAAAACTATTTTTCATTTTCAATTTAAAGATGAGAGTCACCTTGAGTTATTTCTTATAATTTCAGTGTGAAATGGAGGAAAAATCATTTATACAGTGAATAGTAAATGTTCTATGAAATAGATCTAGAGAGCCCTTGAAACCAGACAGGAGAGTCAGGGGGCCATAGGACGAGTAGGGTTAGAACTATACCACAATGCTACATAGATTAAGTATTTGGAATTAGAAAAAAGTGAAATTATGGTCAAAATGACATATATAGTGCAAAAAACTACTACTATGATACAAATAAAAGTACTTTCAAATCCAATTTCTTAAATAAAAATTTTCTCCAAAACTTTAAAGAGCTCCAGATTTTAAAAAAATAAATTAAAATAAGAAAAGAAAATCTTCAAGGAATAATGAGAACAATATAAAATATTGAGACTTCACAAAATCTAACGTTCACTCCAGAGTCAGATATTTAACTGCCTACTCAAGATTCGTATTTGAAGGCTCAGTGGGCATCTCTGACTTAACGCAGTCCAGTGAGACTTGGTTTCTACCCACAGTCTGTCCCTCCATATTTTCAGCCTGTCGGTAAATGGTACCACTGTCCACCAAGCCCCAGACCAAACTGCTTACTCTGTTCGACAAAGCTAGTAGACAGATGATGTAATGAGAAGAGACACTGTGTAATGTTCAAAACTGACAGAGGATTCATCTTAAAAATATATAAGAAACACAGCAATAAAAAGCTGACAGTATCCCCAACAGAAAAAATGAGTTAATGCTAACAAGCAGGATTAAGGAGTATGCTTGTCCTGATGGGCCCCGGCTGATGACTCACTGTACTTTACAACTGAAACCAATACAACACTGTATGCTAATTACACTAGAATTAAAATAAGTAAAAACAAAACCCCCTAAAACCTCTCAAAGCAAAAATACACAAATACTTCTTACATTTTAAAAAAAAAGAACAATAACAAGCACGTGATGAGTTGCTCAGACTCATTACGTTAGTCAATACAGAAATACAAGTGAACACAGCAAGATACACTTGATTCCTATACACTTTATATCCAGAAATTTGGATAATGTGAAGTGTTGGTGAGGATATAGCAATAATCTTTAAACACAAGAAAAATAAAAAACCCTCACATACTACTGGCTGGGTAAAGGCAGCATTCTAGAGGGCAATGTCAAACTAGTTAAATAAAGTAAACCTATGTCCTATGAGCAATTCTTCTTCTAACTGCAGATGCATTGAAGAAAGGCTCGCACGGGTCCATAAGGGTACATACGTGAGGGCTCAATCCACCATTATTTGGGTGGCGAAGCAGGGCGGGGTTGGAGGGATGCAAGGTTTGGAAGCGATTTAGAGTCCAGTATGCAGAGTGGGAGGGCAAATATACTAGATGTCCAACATACAGAGCTGTGAATAATTTCAAAAGAACAGATATATATATATGGCAACACAGACAGATCTTGAAAATATGCTGAGTAAAAAGATAATCAGAAGAGACAAGGAGGAAATGCACAATGCTAAGCAAAACAAACCAGTCTCTGGAAAACTACACACCGTACAGTTCCAATCATGTGACATCTGGGAAAAGCCACAAACTATATCAATAGTAAAAAATGAGCAGTTCCCTAGGGTGTGGGGGAAGGGGGGGGGTCAGTGAAAAGGGAAAGCCCAGGGGACGGTTGGGATGGTGAACGTGTAACGCATAATACTGTAATGGTGAAATCTGTGAAAACCTACAGAACTTTACCAAGAACACAAAGAATGAACTTTCCTGTCAGCAAATTTAAAGAACCATTTAGGAGGTTCAGGGAGTCTTGGGGGAAAATGCAGATTGTGAAAGGAGAAACTAAATGTATAATTACATACAAATTATATACAAGTATATAAAATATATAATTATACAATGGTAATAAGGAAACTGTGAAAAAAATCATTTATTTAAAATGCACACACACAAATCCCCAAATAAAATCAGAAATAAGAAAAAAGTATATGCGATTTACATTATAGATCAAGGGGTCATACTACTAACATGAAAAGAAGTTCCAACAATAATAGAAGCAAATTAGGCCAACAACTTCATAGAAAGATGATAGTCCAGAGAAAAAGAATGAACAGCTTTTAAAAATATAAAAATATGCTCAGTCCTATTGATAGCAAGAGAAATACAAATTCAGACTCTTCTGGAATATTACGCCCCACGTATTAGATAGATAGGCTGAGAGGTCGTGGGTCCTCTTATCACTACCTCGTACAACCCTTCTGGTGGAGCACTTCAAACAGGCTTCATCCAGATGCTCTGAGCCACGGACCACAATTCTAGGGATCTATCCAAAAGATACACTGGCAAAGACACAAAAAGACACATGAAAAAAACTATTCATTGCACTGCATTCCATCACTGAAGCCCTGACTTACGAACTATAGTCAGTGTAGTATGTCAGAGGGGCTAGAAACAGATCCACATGTACACTGATAACTGATTTTTTAAAAAAAGATTTTATGTATTTATTTGAGAGAGATCACAAGTAGGCAGAGAGGCAGACAGAGAGAGGGGGAAGCAGGCTTCCCGAGCAGAGAGCCGGATGTGGGGCTCAATCCCCCTCAGGACCCTGAGATCATGACCTGAGCCAAAGGCAGAGGCTTAACCCACTGAACTGCCCAGGTGCCCCTGATAACTGATTTTTGACAAAGGTGTAAAGGCAATACAGTGCAGACAGAATATCTTTATGACAAATGGTGCTGGAACAACTGGACATCCACATGCAAATGCAGGAATGCTGTCCTACCTTACATGTATACAGAAAATAAAGTGGATCACAGTTCTAATGTAAAACCTAAAACTATAAAACTTCTTAAGAGAAAACATAAAAGGAAACTCTTACAATCTTAGGCTAGATAAGATTGCTTAGACAAAACTCCAAAAGCAGAGCCTGTAACATGAAGAATAGATAAAGTGGACTTCATCCACTTTTAAAACATCCAGATTTTAAAACTCTGTTCATCAAAAGTGTATGTGTGAGAGGAAAGTAGAAATACAAACTCATGTTAACTGTTTAAAAAAAAAAAAAAAAAAAAAACCTACCACCACAACAACCAAAAAACCCCACAATCCTAGCTTTCTCAAGTGAATCAACTTAGTAGCTACAAGCATTCCCTTTAATGCCCAGATTATGGTCTCTAATTCTTATTTCTTAGTAAAATAGCCTTTTGGAGAAATTCCAAAACTCAGCTGGGAAATGGGCAAGATGAGCTGGGAACATACCATAAAAGAGAAAGGAAGAAAGTTATCAAAGACGAGTGGGTTTGTGCCAAAGGGATTCATTCAGGAGCCAAACTGAATATGCTCCTCCCCCACCCTGGCCAAAGATAGGACACTTTGTATAGCAGTTAGGAAAATAATGAGAATGGACTCATTATACCTATAAAATTTGCTTAAATCCAAATATGCTTAAATCCTCAACAAAAAGTAGCCAATCGGTGCTGAAGAACGGTATGGAACTGGCAGACTGGGGTGACTGCCGGAGATGCCGGACGGTCTGTCCTGAGCTGTGGCCAGCAGCGCAATGGACACCCCTGTGGCAGACTACTGACAGCACACACTCAAGGTGGCAGTCCTCGTCACACGTAGAAGGACACTCCCGCTGAGCCACCAACAGTGTCGGCTGCACCCAAGGCGATCCCAGCAGCAGGAAGTACCTGTGGCAGATTTCCAGCCGGAACCAGACAGGCATTCTTAGCTGAGACACCAAGAGGGGGTGAGAGCCGGACTGGAACGTCCAGCTAGCCCGTTTCCAAGTGAGACACTGAGCTCCGTCTACTGCTGGAAGCCTCTGTCCCAAGCCTGGATTGTTCACAGAACATGCATCGAATCCTTATCTGGAGCCTTCCATTGGCTCTCGAGGATCATGAAACCTTACTGCAGACACTGGATTTGAACAGCAACCATGACTGTGGGAGAGGGCAGCAACCACAGAATGAGATGTATCCTGCAAGATGACCGCATCTTCAGTGGCACCTTTAAGGCTTTTAATAAGAACATGAATTTAATCCTTTGTGATGAATTCAGGAAGACCAAGCCAAAGATTGTAAAGCAGCCAGAATGTGAAGAAAAGTGGGATTTGGGTCTGGCGCTGCTACCTGGGGAAAACCTGGTTTCCATGACTGGGGAAGGACCAACCCCCGAAGATACCAGTGCTCCCGGGCACCGCTTGCTGCAGCTGCAGGAGGCCTGGGCTTGGCAGGGCAGCCAGCAGAGGAGTGCCAGCTGCTGTTCCAATTCCCCATGCTCCCACGGGGTTAGGAGGCCCTGTGCTAGGGGTTTCGGGGCCATCCCAGCAGGAAATGAAGGACTCTGCAGGGAAGGGACACTGGAGCAGCAAATCCACCAGGATGGGGGACGCCACCAACTCCTGCAGGCTGAGCAACACCACCTGCAGCCTCCCCTACGCGGTAGAAGACCACCCATGGCCCATCAGCTGGGCTTCCCCTGCTTGCGGGATACGAATAGGCATGCCCTCTCTAAGGATGAGACCCCCCCACCAGGAATTAGTGGTCCACCTCCGCCCCCAAGAATGTATCCACCAAGACCTTAGGATACTGCTGATCCTTCTAAGTCCCTTTTTCCTTGCAATGTGTCTTATGACACTTGTAGAGGGTTTGTGAACTTTTGCTCCTTCTTTGCTGCACTGCGTAAAGTAATTTTAAAAAACGTTAGGGAAACAATTCATTATTTTGAAAAATAGTAAATTAAGGGAAAAAGAATTAAGTGTATAGCCTGCCTTCCTTTACAGACTATTCCACAGGATAGCCCAGTAGCTGGTCTGAGGGAAGCTTCTCTTTTGAGAGGTATCTCAGGCAATCCGTGAAGTAACAGTGGCAGAACTGCTTACTACTAGCATTGAGCAACTGCCGATCAGGGCAGAGACACACGGTGACCATCAATAGCTACAACATCACAATAAAGAGCAATTAGATGTTGTGATACAGGATCACCCACGTCAAATTTCCGCCCCCCCCCCCACAATTTCTTAATGGTCTGATCACAGCTCTAGAATTAACTAAAAATTTAAAAAAATCAAAGGAAAATAGGAAGTAATGATACCATGCCATGCAACAAGACTAGACTGAAAATTCCATAGAACAAATGACAGTTTCTTCAAGGAAAATGTTGAGGAGTGAGGGAAATAAAATGAGGAAGGAGAAGAAAAAGAAGTGCAGGCACAGTCAGGTAAGGGGACCTGTTCAAAAGAACAACAAAGGGCACCTGGGTGGCTCAGTTGGTTAAGTGACTGCCTTCAGCTCAGGTTGTGATCCCGGTCCCAGGATCAGGCTCCTAGCTCCACAGGGAGTCTGCTTCTTCCTCTGACCTTCTCCCCTCTCATGCTCTCTCTCTCAAATAAATAAATAAAATCTTAAAAAAGTAAAATAAAAAATGAATAAAAAATTTAAACAACAACAACAACAACAAAAAACCAATCTACTGCAACAGACAGGTCTTGTTTGGGTCCCTGATCATACAACCCACCATAAAAACATCTTAAAACAAAGGAGGAAATGGAGGTAAACACTTTACTTCATCACATTAATTATTTTTAACTTTTTTTGGGTGTGAAATGGGACTGCACTTACGGTTTTTAGGAATCCCTTTCTTTTAGAGATACATACAAAAATATTTCTTAGTGGCCATGAAAGCAATACATAATTTGCAAGGACATACAAACAAAAAGATGTGATGAAAAGGGTATCCTGGAGGGGGAGAAGATTTGAATCAACAGATCCTAATCAAATAGTGAAACAAAATGACCAATGATGACACTGTGCCCATAATTTATGATTAATTCATTCAGGCCTTTCTACTTAAAGCCTTAAGAAACCAACCAAACAAAACAAAACAAGCTTTCATATGCATGGCCTTAAACATTCTAATTTTCATGAAAAGCACATACATCAACATTCCAGTTGCACGTGGAAAGACGGAGACTCAGTCTCAAGGAGTCATAGTCAGTAAATGCCAGTCAGGACTCGAGCCTTCCACACAGAGCCAGAAGGCCTAGACAACACCTTCATGGGCCTTGAGTAATTTAAAATGTTCAGACCTAACAAAGCAGAAGACAATAGACACCATGTGGCTTCTTCATACATTTGCTCATTAAATATCTATTCTATAATTAACTATGATATGCAGTCTCCTTCCTGTTCCCTTTGTAATGATTCTGAATGTTCCCTTTCTTTGAGTATAATTCCTTTCCAAAAGAGCCTTGTTATAATAAACTTCTATTTTAGACATAAATGCAATTTTTCATATAAAAAGCATTGCAGATAAAAGGAAGAGAGGACAAGATTTGTAGCATTAATTTTTTTTAGTGTTGCGCATCAACATTTTTATGCTAAGTAGTAAGTTAGAATTTGGTTCATAAAATTGTTTTAAATGAAGTGTGTGTTAAAGATAAGACGAATTTAAAGAATTATGCACTATTTGGCTTTAGAAATGAAGTTCTTTACGGCGGCCTGCTGGATGGTATGCAGTATTAAGTGTTAGTGCTAATAACTTGTAGCCATATTTAACACTATTTAAAATCATGTTATGAACGGGCCTGCAATGAATTGGTGCTTATAAGGGCAGGAATCTTTGCATCTAAAAGGTAAGTTCAGTGAACAGAATGTAAGGTCTGCAAACAGAGTTGTAGCGATGGCCTATCAGTCTAGGTGTCTATCACTGAAAACAGCCCCAGCTGTTTTTTTCTCACGGACAGAGTACTGTAGCAATTAGGAGTGCAGTGCATGTGCACAGAGCAGTGCATATGCAGGCCGAATGCCTGGGCACATCTCGTCTCTTACAGCGTACCTGTAGTATGACCTGCCTATGGCACGTTATATGTCGCTTCTCTAGGCTTCCATGATATTCCGTATATATTTGTATTATGGAACTTATTTTATTTTATTGTGAAATCATGATCTATTTCGTGATGATGCTATTAGCTCTTTCAGAGGAACTTACTCCTCTTCGGTCTAGCCATTTGTAAATACCTGATACAAGTAAGTCTTTAATAATATGTTGGTTGAATGAATATAGGAAAAAACTTGTCTGAGCCCTTCTATTTTTCACAAGGCTTACTCTGCTCTGGGAAATATTTTATAGTGTGAAATATGCTCAGAAAAAAATATTAAGCTCTAATCATAGCTTTTCAATTACTATTATCAAAATTTCAAAGAGTGCCCACTTCTTAATAGCCTAGCTTCACCCAGGAGAAAATAAATCCTTCTCCACTGTCCCCCGAGCAGCATTTTTGTACATTAACCTTCCCTGATAAAGTAAGACCAATGTTCCATACTCTGTGCCTTTTACCTTGAGGGTTTCTGGTTAGGAGTGAAATTGGCTTCCTATCATCAGACAATTGGAAAGGCCAACGTGTATGTAATTTATCAATTTTGAGGCTCCTCTATCAACATGACTTTTTCCAAAAAGAAAAGACTCTGATTCATTATCATTACTACCTCAACTATAATAGAAGACTCTTCTTCTTCGATAAGAAAACTGATTGTGCCCATTCCTTTCTATTTAAAAACACATACACTCTACAAAGGACGGCAGCAAAGTCTAATTCTGTTATAAAGAACTATGTGGTATTTATAGGCTATGTTTAGTGAGTTTATTTTTTTGAGAGAGAGAGAGAGAGAGAGCACAGCTGGGGAGGGAGGTGGGTACAGAGGGACACAGAGAATTTCAAGCAGGCTCCACACCCAGTGTGAAGCTCGATCTCATGACGCTGAGATCATGACCCTCATGAGGCAACATCAAAATCAGGTGCCGCGATGAGTTTACCTTTTTAAATTGTTTCTTCTACACTGAATGGCATCATACCAAGTGCACAAATCATATAAGTGGAAACGGAAACATGGAGTGGAGAAAGCTAAAGTGTCAGTCTGACATGGATTTGGAATGTGGCTTTACCATTCAGAAGTGGAATAACCCCTAAAGTCAATTCATCTTTTTAAGACCCAGTTTGCTCAACTTTAAAATTGGGTCATATTGTCTCCACCACATTGCTCTCAAGACAGCAAAACAGGTCTCAAGTGGGAATGTACATGGAACCACCTGAGGAATATTCTCAAAATATACACAGCTACAACTCAAAGAGTGGCCGAATATGAACTTCCAGTATGTTCTTTCAAAAAGCTACACATGGACAAGCGATGGCGCATTTAGATTCGCCCTCGCAATAGTCGCAATAAAGCAATGAGGGTGGTCTCTACTGCCGAACCGAGTGGCTTCCAAAATATATTATGTGCTAAATTTCACATAAAAAGGGGGAAATGGGAAAATGTGCACATAATGTTGTGGTTTTGCTTCTATTTTTTGCAAGAAACTGAACGATTCTGAAGGAGGATGGTGGTGGTGAGGGAGATAGTAATAAAAGCAAGACCTCTCCTGAGGGTATCTTTTATCAAGCTTTGCCTTTAGGCTATGTAATTACTGTAAAATATTTTAAATACCTAAAAAAAAACAAGGTCTTATGCCTTCAAATCAACTGCAAATGAGCCTAACAGTATATTAAATAGGCAGCATAACCACAGAAAGAATAAATTTTAATATTTAAAGTGAGAAACTTTAGATGCAATAGTCTGGCTGGGATATAATTTAAAGACAGACCTACAAAGAAATCTTAAATTTCCCTCAGTAGCTTTACTGTTAGTACGAAGGTGGGTATTATAAATCTGAAAAGAGCTACTATATACTATAGTATAATACAAGTATAGCATTTCAAGCCAGGATTTTGGGGTGGCAAGGGGGAGTTAAAGAAATAAAAACACAAAATAACAGTTTAAAAACTATATATTAAAACTGAATTCAACATATCAGTGTGAACCCATGATTTATACACATACACACACATACCTTTTTGTTGTTTCTTAGTTCTGTTTACTAAAAAAGTCTGAAAGCACCACAGTAGCAATAAGCACATTTGTTACCTGGATCTTGGTTTCTAAATATTCTGCTCCTTGTTGAAGTATCTAGGATAATGTGATGTGATATCTGCAGCTTCCTTCCAAATGGTTACCAAGAAGAAAAAAAAAGTCTATACATAGATAGAAGGCACATGATAAAATGTTTAAAAAATTACAAATGGTTGGAATATGTTGTTCATCATACCAGTCTTACAAATTCTCTGTAAATATGGCCCTTTCCATAATAAAAAAGTTGACTAAAGAAAAAAATAAAGTTATGCAGGATGATTTCAATGCCTATTCATGAGTGAGCCACTCTCCATGTGTAGGTAATGCTTCCAACTGGCTACCTTCCCCTCATTTTTTTGGGGAGCCCTCCATATGGATCCACTGAAATTCAGAGAGTAGGCATGAATTTTACCAGAAGGCTAGAAAGCAAATGCCACAAGAGTAGGATTCAGAAAATTCCTAGAGTATTCATGAAGTACCATATTCTTACAACATTGCTCTATGCAGGGTTTCCTCATTTGAGAAACAGAAACAATGAACAAGAAGACTGCTGGAGAGTCAAGTGAAATGAAGACGCTGGGATTTATACATGTTAAAAGCTGTCTAACTCTACAATTTTTATTAAAATCTAATTTTCCAACCTTTCAGGTACGGAGGCTATTTTATAACTCATACATGGCTCTTAAGAGATTTCAGAGGTATGCAGTTCAGAGGTAACAGTATGTCTTAGACACCGAGACTATCTTATCTACTTGATATCACATAAGTACTATCTCAGTCTGCTTCAGAAGACAATACCGGATTGGGACACCTTTAACGCTATTCTCTGTGAAGTAAGTAAGTTTAATCCTCTTTGCCAGTCTGTAGCTCATCCTAGGTTATACTCTGACTTGGTTCCTAACTCTGATGCATTTTTATAAATTCCACTATTAAACTAGTCCGTATGCAAGTAAGTCAAATAGAATTCTGTTCATAACAAAGATATGAAAGATTAAGTGGACCTTTTAAAAGACAACTACATAGGACAGTGGTTTTCAAAAAATAAAAAGGAAAAAGAAAATGAAATCCTCCCCAGCTGACCAGAGATAGAACACTTACTTTCCCTCCTTCCAGTAAGGTTGGCTTAGAAGTGCATCTAGGAGGGCAAGGTACCTTACACCATTCCTTGGAAGAGCTTCATAATATCCAGCAGGGTAAATACACAGTTTAAATAAGTACCTTCAAATCCCAGCCCTTCTAGCTGAGCTTTATTTTGATGTTTTCCACTTTTTCTTCACTTTCAGTTTGATCACTTTGGGAACAAACAAGATCAAAATGCTCCCAAGTTCAGGGGGAAAAAATCTTAATTGGATAAGAAGTAATACCACCCAGCTAGAGCCGTATGAAGTCCTTTATACAGAAACCTTCACTTGTGCCAATCTTCTTCCCAGAGGCTCATTTCATTTCCCTGCTGGTAACACTCAGATCACTTCACAGTTCATTGATACCGCATTGGCAACCTTTTGTTTTCAATCAAAGGGAGATGCTGAAGCAATGCTCAATTGAACTAAGTCTACATGACATAGTGTGCTTGTGTCCTTGCCACAGAGGACTGTGGAAGGGGAGCTAGAGGAAACTCTGACACCTAGCATCCAATATTCCATTACGTTACCTACAATTGAATTATGATGAATTACAATGACAGAGCTCACATAAACGCTGATGCTCACTTTTCTATTGTTCTACCCGCATATAGCACATTTATGGATCAAATCCAGTCTCCAAAACTGATTCTCTGTCACTCATGGTTGAAAACGAAAGGCCAATGTTCAAATAAGTTTTTAAACAGCTTCCACGGAGACTGAATTTGATACTTCCCCTGTTCCTTTGGAATCACTGAGGGATCACCATAGGTTTTTGCTGATGGCCATCTTTCTGTAAACCCTCCTAAGTGGAAGACTCCTATAAGATTAAAGAACTTGTAAGCTGTACGGGTGAGTGGTGGGAATCAGACTGCTGCTGCATGCCTTTCCCTCTGAGACCTCATTGTAGTCAGGCTGCCTTAAAACTTCCTGGGCCTGACACCATCGTCCTCAAGGGCAGAAATATACCCACAGCTACAGAAAGCAGCCATCACTCCCTCAAATGAGCTTTCCATGAACTAGGACGAAAGCATAGGGCAGTAGAGAAATAAGTGGACTAAGTCACAGCCTGGGATGCCCAGCCACCCTGTATTTTACAAGAAGAGGCAATCATGAACAATTGTTAATGGGAATAATATATTTAAACCATCTAAAACTTCCCTATTAATTCGGATTTGGCTAGCATTCAGTGAACTAAGTGTGATCATTATTTCATCTTTGATCATAAATTCGTAATTGTAATTTTTTTAAGGTTTAGAAAATGAAAAAAACTTTTTATTTGGTAAATTTTCTTATGGATAGACTGTTTTGAATCCATAGAAAAAAGATTTTAAAAATTGATGAAAATGATCCAGATAAGGGAAGATCAGAAAGGCTTACTTGGAAATTCTGTATAGAAGTCAGAAATTTTGAGTAGGGCTTTAAGAGAGTGACTTAAAAATTATTTGTGGCACAGGAAAGCAGGGATTGTGGTCAGTTTGGAAAACTACTGATGGACCAATTTCTTGGGTTATGTAACACTGAGAAAATGACAGACCAGAAGGAGAGAGATTTAAAGGTCAAACTCAAAGCTTTACATTTAGGCCCAGACCAAGGTGCCCATGCAGAGGAGGAGGGGAAGGGCCCACCACGACTGCGGAGCTGGCAGCAGGCCTGGAAGAGAAGACAGAGTTGAAATAGCTCAAAAAGTACTTCACCAGCATTGCGCGATACAATCAGCACCCATCTCTGTGCAAGCCTCCTTACAAAAGCACAGCATGGCACCTGCACTTCTGCTCACGCCAGGAAAGAAATGTATAACCCCCGATATGCATGTTCTGTTTTTGTTTAGCTTGGAAAATGGCCGAACCAAAATAATTTTGTAAGTCATCATTACTTCTAGGTAAGTCCCCCAAATTCAACTGCTGTGAGTGAACAGTGAGAAAGGGTTAGCAAGAGCAGTGGATTTCTACCTCCCTTCCTATCAAGTCATCAACTCCAAGTAATCAGGTTTCTATCCATACTTTGCCATGAAAACTGTACCTGATCAAGTTTCTTCTCAGCTGCCAAACTTAGTCTTTTGTATTCTCAACACCTTAGCGGATCACTCCCTTACCTCCCGAAACTCGAATCCACCTCGACTCAATGATACCACTCTTATAATTTTTCCAGTTTCTTTTCCATTATGGTGTTCTATTCTCTAGGGTTCTGCCATTGATCTTTTCACTCCATACCTTCTCCCAGTATGTAAGACTCCACTCCAAGTTTTTAATGATCATGTATATGTTGAGGATTCTCAAGGTATATCAAAGGGTCAAGCTATATGTACGTGTGTGTATATAAGTTGAGTAGAATCATATACATATACACACACACACACACAAACAGAAGAATTGCCTAAAAGGAGAGCTTTTTCTATAGATACCTATGTATCTATATTTAAGCACTTCTACATAGTTTCAAAGACAGATCAGTTTCTGTGTGTCCCAGAGTCCGCTGACCAACTTCCTATCTTCACGTGTTCTTCTCATATTCTCTATTTTAAAGAAAGATGGCAATCAACTGCCTAAGCCAGAATCCTAGTCATTATATTGACTCCCCTCTGTGTTCCTCCAAAGAAGACTTCTGAGCACACATCCCAAGGAACTCCAACAGCAAAGTGAAGCTGACTTATTCATCATTTCTTTTTCGGATTTCTAAGAGTTGAATGGCCTCCATCTCTTCCCTAAACAATTTTTCCTCCATATTGCTATCACACTAAACCCTCTTAACTGGTACTCTAGAGCTATGACATCAATATAAAGACCATCTACCTGAGAATGCAAACAAGTCTTTCTAGCTTTCTCACCTCTAGCTGCATCTCCTATGGCTCCCAAGGATCTAGCAATTGTGCCGAGTTCTCCCAGGTTTCCTTGCACACCATACTCCTTGCACATTAAATGTCTTTATTCATCTCTCTTTGCCTAACTCCCCAAAAGATGTTATCCCCCCCGAGAAACTATCTCCATGATCACCATCAATCCCGTTCCCAATCTGGATTAGATGCTTCTCCCATGCCATCCTCACAGCACTCAGTGTTCTGTTTTGATGTGTACGTGTGTGTGTGTGTTTAAGGAAGCTCCAAGCCCCGCACGGAGCCTAACACAGGGCTTGAACTTTCGACCCTAAGATCAAGACCTGAGCTGAGATCAAAAGCCAGAAGCTTAACCAACTGAGCCACCCTGACGCCCAGCACTTACTGTACTCTTATAAAAAAATTTCTGAATTTTGTGGCTTATTCTTCTGGCTTTTCCACTGAACTATGAGCAGTAGAATAGAAGCTGTTTGCTTTATTTCCACATTCTCAGTGCCTACCACAGTATCTACTACATAACAGGTGTTTGAAGAATGTTTGTTGATGAAATATTCTATGCTTTAAATCAACAAAACAGAATGCAATACCTATAAAATAAACTCTTTGTGAATGTGTGCCTTCTTAGTTACATAAAATTAGTTTAATTAAACATGGATAAAACCATAAAGGAAATATTTCTATGGCACTCTAAAGAGGATATTAGAGCACTTAGAAAAATGAGAATTGTATAGCTCTAGGATTTTGTTGTCTTAGTGATCATTAAAATGTCATGTTTTCATAACAGTATAATAAGACTAACACAATGTTCTACACAAGATAGGTTTTGGTTTATAATTTTAAAATGCCCTGTAGGGGAGGAACGGGAAGAGCACACAGAAGAAGAGAAGGAGGGAACAGGCACAGAGACATTTTCCCTAGAAAGCCGGGCAAGGTTTAAAGTGAAAAGAGGAGGGTGCTTTGTTTGGGAAGACGCGTGTCTGTACGCATTCCACCTGCAGAAGCTGCTGCCCTGGAAAAGCAGAGCGGATAAGCCAAAGAAAGAGAGTGAGTAATGCAGACGACACAGTGTGAAGGCAGATGGCTAAGGTCAGACACTGAGTGGAAGGACTCTCCAAGAAGAGCAAGTTTAGGTGGGTGAATGGCAGAGGAAGGAATGGGTATTAGCACTTGGGGTTATGGAAGAGGAAAGTCGCTCAATGCGACAGCCTGTCCTTGGAGAGGAGATGCCTGGTGGTCCTTTTCAGACCACTGTTGCCTGAGACCTACCTCAGGGTTAGCACCCATTTTCTTTCAAAGGAACACTATGTATCACTTGAGCAAATCACTTAACCTTCAAGTCCCCGCAATTCGTTATCCATAAAATGATCTTTAAGGTTTTATACCATTACACTAATACTTAATGGTTCTATGCTACTATATAGTTTTGTTTTCTTTTTTTTAAGCAGGCTCCACACCCAACCTGGAACCCGTGGTGGGGCTTGAATTCACGACCCTGAGATCAACCCCTGAGCTAAGATCCAGAGCTGGACACTAGACTGAGCCACCCAGGCGCCCCTACGATATAGGTGATATTCTGAGAATCACTTCCCTGGTTCCGTCGCTGAGGAGGTGGTCCTGGGTGTGTACATGTGGCTAGTCAGACCCATACCCTCAGTTCACAACAGAAACCACCATGCGTGACAGATTTACATCAGAGACATCCAGCTTCTGTCAGACTCTGAACATGTTTCCTTTGTATTCATTACCAGCACGGCCAATGTCTGATTTATAAAATGTGAGAAATTTAAACAGCAAGAAATTGTCCTAGTGAGTGAAAAAACAAGTAGCAGTAAACATGACTAAGATCACGAGGAAGAAATATTTACAACATATTTAGAAGTTTGCTCAGGGGAGATAAAAAGTGATGAAAGTCAGCTCTGTAACACCATTCCCCTGCATCAGATACCGGAATCCTGACTAGGAATCACTGAACAAGGTTTAGGATAATGTAAAAGGCATGCCTTATTAACTCTTGGACATCTCATTTCTTGGTCATAAATCCTATTAACTTGTATTACCAACTGCCATAAAACTTGCAGATAAAAGATAATTTATGCTCAGTGTACAGAAGCTAATGTTTCTGCACTCCTGAGAAGCACAGGACCAGAAAATGAGAAAGTACGTATGAGAAATCTGGAACCATCCACACTCTGCATGGCTAGCATGATAAACATGGCTGGGAGCACCTAAATGTCTTCATAAGGAATATAGCCTAACTAGTAATTGATATCAGTAGTGTTTCATGTCGAAAATGTCTCTCATTGGTTTCATAAAACCTCCTGCTCATAAAAGGTTATAAAGTCTTATTAAGAAGACATTTTGGAAAGTAAAAGAGAAATGCTTGCTTTTAAGGGAGGAGCTATTATGCATTCTATTTTTAATTTTCTATTTGAAAGACCGTTCAATCTGCCATTTTTAAAGTAAATGCTACCTGCTTTCGCTCATAATGGCAGTTTGACCCACAGTAAGTGAAATACGCCAAAACACAACGTAAAGGACATTATATATTCAAAATAAACCAGCTAAAAAATTCCAAACATTTTTCCATATGTATATAGACCTGGAACTACACTATCTCCCCCTTGTTTTAAAATTCAATTTGTAATAACCAAAATAAGTCACAGAGAGGGGACTGAAGAGAGAACGCGGATGAAAGACTAAGGTTTGGAACGACCTCTGTAACACTAAGGGAGTGGCTTCTGGATGCACAGGTCAGCCGGCAGTGACCAGATCAGCCTGATCGACAGAACTCTCGTGAATGAAGGACGCTTACTTATTTATATAACAGTCTCAAGAGAGACTCACATGTAGATTATTACTGAAATGCTAAGATTATTTGAGGGTTTAGGTGGCTCTTTAAAAAAAGATCCAAAAAAGCACATTTTAGTCGCATGGTCTAAGGCTATCATTGCCACTTAATAGACACAGGCGACATCTCTTAGCAAAGCACAGCACCAAGACATTTTTATCAGTCCTACCAACAGGTCCCATAACATGTCTCATCCTTGCTATTATCTTCAATTTCAGAACCAATTCCAGAAACACTGTTCTCAAAAATAATACTCAAAATAATTAACATTTACACTGATTTTCACCACTTTTGAAGTATTTTAGCAAAGCTCAAAGGTAATCTCATTCAATTTTCTTAAATGATAAAAATTCTTGAGGTATGTAGATTTTTTTATACTTGAGGGAAATTCAGAGTCATTTTTAATTTAGGTGAACAATGAGGTGGGATATACCCTTACAGTGTACCCCAAATTCATCTTATTTTAAAATATTGTGGAGAATAATTACATGCACACACACACACACACACACACAACTCTAAACACATACCAACTGCCCACTCAGTAAAACACTGTTCATGGATAAATACCAGCCTATGAACTATAACTTGTTTTAAGAGTTTGATATTTGCTATCCAAAATCTATAAAGAACTTACTAAATTCAACACCCAAAGAACAAATAATCCAATCAAGAAATAAGCAGAAGACATGAACAGACATTTCTGCAAAGATGACATCGAGATGGCCAACAGACACTTAAAAAGTTCTCCATTACTCGGCATCAGGGAAATACAAATCAAAACCACAGTGAGATACCACCTCACACCAGTCAGAGAGGCTAAAATTAGTAAGTCAGGAAACGACAGATGTTGGCGAGGATGTGAAGAAAAGGGACTCCTCCTACAGTGTTGGTGGGAATGCAAGCTGGTGCAGCCACTCTGGAAAATAGTATGCAAGTTCCTCAAAAAGTTGAAAATAGAGCTACCCTACAACCCAGCAATCACACTACTGGGTATTTACTCTAAAGATACAAATGTAGTGATCCGAAGGGGCATGTGATTATAGCAGCAATGCCCACAATAGCCAAACTACGGAAAGAGCCTAGATGCCCATCAACAGATGAATGGATAAAGATGATGTGGTATTACACACACACACACACACACACACACACACACACACACACACACGATGGAATACTATGTGGCCATCAAAAAGAACCCGAAATCTTGCCATTTGCAATGACGTGGATGGAACTAGAGGGTTATGCTGAGCGAAATAAGTCAATCAGAGAAAGACAATTATCATATGATCTCTCTGATATGAGGAATTTGAGAGACAGGGTAGGTGACCATAGCAGGTAGAGAGGGAAAAAATGAAACAAGATGGGACCAGGGAGGGAGACAAACCATAAGAGACTCTTAATCTCATGAAACAAACTGAGGGTTGCTGGGGGTTGGTGGGACGGATAGGGTGGTGGAGTGATGGACATTGGGGGGGATACATGCTATGGTGAGTGCTGTGAATTGTGTAAGCCTGATGACGCACAGACCTGTACCCACGGGACAAATAATACTTTATATGTTAATTTAAAAAAAAAAAAAGAGTTTGATATTTGCATGTTAGGCCACTAACCCCAAGAAAGAGGAAAGTAGTGTAGTGGAAAGTATAGAGTCAAAACACTTTGCTGTGTGACTGACATATCTGTCCTGCTTTCCTCACAGAACTGTTATGAAGTTAAAATGAGATGCTTCTTGTAAAAGTTCCAAAATTATCTTCCTTTCTGAGAACAGCTATTTATTGACTTTCAATTAAAAAATACATTTCAAAAGTTTCAAACCATTCTTTATTCAGCACTGAAGCATACCAGATTGGTTTTCTTGGGCCCTGGTTCCACAATATTTGAAAATGGTTTCAATTTAAAGTTATGAGGCTTCTTCTGTCCATTGTGATTGTGATTGTGATCAGTCCTATTAATTACGAATGGTAACTTTAGACACCCTTTTTGAATATATCCCCAAAACATACACACTGCCTAATACAGATGTATGCTCTAGCACATGGATAACATCACACATAGTTCTATGAAAACACACATGGCAAAGTCAGTTCAGTTCAATGATCTGAGTCCCACTTCTAGAATGCAAAATGGTTCTATGCACTAATTTTAGTATAGCTTTCAATTAATTTTTAGTCTAATCACAGTTCATAAGTATATAATTAAAACTGCTTAAAAATATGGCAACTATATAAGATTGGTTCATATCCTAAATCCTCAAACATACTCATTTTGACTTTTGCATTTATATCATTAATTGTCTTAGTGTTCTCTTACTAAAAGCAGTTGAAAAGCTGGGACCTTGTATGTATCTCTCGGGAGATTTTTTTTCTTCCTTAAGATTTTACTTATTTTAGAGAGAGAAAGAGAGTTGTGGGGGGAGGGGGGAGGGGGAGAGAGAGGGAGAGAGAGGAAGAGCACAATCTGAGAAGATTTCTCTAGAACTAGTGCCAAAGAGGAGCAAAGCCGGCACCGTTAGTCCCACAGGTGGAAGTCTATGCTAAATACTGTCACTCCTCTACATGACAGAGGGTATGACTGCATAGGAAGTTTTTGTCCCACACTATTTAATAATTACTTTCTTAGGTAATTTCCCAGTTATTTCTTTTCTTTTCTTTTAAGATTTTGTTTATTTATTTGACAGACAGAGATCACAAGTAGGCAGAGGGGCCGGCAGGGGGCGGGGGGGGGGGGAGCAGGCTCCCTGCTGAGCAGAGAGCCCCATGTGGGGCTCAATCCCAGGACCCTGAGAACATGACCTGAGCCGAAGGCAGAGGCTTTTTAACCCACTGAGCCACCCAGGTGCCCCCCAAGTTATTTCAATGAGACAAAAGCACAATATCACACAAAGACCCTAGGAGGCATTGTTTTGGAGAATGTAGACTATGATACAAAACTTTGTTGGGAGAACTAAGGATTCTGTTTTAACAATTAATTAAAGTTTAATATATCTTATAAATAAGGAAAAAAGTATTCTCCTAGAACTTATGTAGGTCATGATTCCAGACTTTCTTCCCAAACTTCAGTTTCTGGCAGTTTGAGAGAGACAACGTTCTGTGTTCACACAGTAGTTCCTCTTCCTGGGCCACAGCCTTATTTACCTAGACTGCCTTGCAGTGGCCTGGGGAGTGTCACTGTGTCCTCCACCAAAGGTGACAGAGGACAGAGCTGGCCTGGCCTTTAAAAACATGCAGTGCCACTTTCTAGCTATATTTTTCACAGATGCCACAATTTCTTTCCGTTGGCTTAGATACAAAATGGAGGATGCCGCCCAAACCAGACCAGATATTCTACTCTGATATCCACTCAGATATTCCACAGATAATCTCATGTAAGCCTCTGAGATTGCGGGTTAATTACTCCTGTAACGTAGGCAGGGTAACACCATACTTACAGAAACAGTATGACAAATTAGTACTCTGACCAGCTTAATAAAAAGTGCTAGAAAATAATTAAAAGAAATCTTTTAAAAGGCATCAAACATCTGTTGTTTTCTTTTTTTTAAGGGTACTCAGAAGCCAAAAACTAAGGTTGGACTGAAAAAGAAAACCAAATCTAACTTTCATCTTTGAAATATTTGGTGTTTACCAAAGCAGATGAACTTGAGCTTTGGTTTCCAAGACATTGAAGTAAGGAAGGTCATCAGGAGACAAGGCCAAAGGCCTGCCCAGGGTGGGAGTGCAAAAGGAGACTGCACCATATAAAGCAGAGACTTCCCGTGGGAGATGAGTACAAATAACCTCCCGCCGGACCACTAGGAAAACTGCCGACCGAGCCCTGGCACTCTGCAGCTGTCAGAAAGTCTCCACAGATGTCCTAAGTTGTTAATGCCTACAAATAACTGGGCTGGGAGTCTGCTCTAAATTCTCCCTGGACTCAATTTTAACTCACACTTCAAATAATTCCCACAAGTGAAGCTCCCAGGAATATAAGGTCGTGGCCAAAAATCATCACACACAGAAGGAATCGAGGTTACAAAATATAAAAGTGAAAGTGAATATAAAAGACAGTGGATTTATAAAGGCCACAGGTTTTAGAATTATTTTAGACCATAAAGTATGACAATTATGTTTTAAAGAAAGGTCTTGAGGGGTGCCTGGGTGGCTCAGTGGGTTTAAGCCTCTGCCTTCGGCTCAGGTCATGATAGCAGGGTCCTGGGATGGAGCTCCGCATCGGGCTCTCTGCTCAGCGGGAAGCCTGCTTCCTCCTCTCTCTCTCTGCCTGCCTCTCTGCCTACTTGTGATCTCTGTCTGTCAAATAAATAAATAAATAAATAAAATTTTAAGAAAGGGTCTTAAAAAAGTGAGTACAGGACTAGCATATAAGAAAGCAGAATCATGGCAGGAATTTAAAGTTCTGCAGATTTAAATTTAAAGTTTGCTTTTAGCAGCAAACAGACCCGGCTAAAGCAGAAGAGTGGCATGGAGCACAGGTGATGACCTTCAGAATGCAGCCCAGGGAGGTTAAAGCACAGACGACATGAAAGAGAAGTTTGCAGATACACATGATACAACTGCAGGATCTTAACTACAATTAATTGGAGTTGCCAAAGAAGGCAGAAGAATAGTGCCAAGACAGTCTTTGAAAAACTAATGGCTGGGTTTTCAACAAACGACAGACAGCAACCTGTCGTTGGAGGAAATCCCCGGAATCCCAAGCTGAATGCATCTTAGGAAGTCCACCATGGTCCACGTTACCATGATGGTACAGAACACCAAATGCAATGACCAATTCTTAAGGGCAAAAGTCATTTTTCAGATGTGGCTTTTTCTATCAGTTAATTTTCCATTTTTTACATTTTAAGAATTATTGTACTGCAGCTTCAACTACCTGGTTATCTGTTCACTAGAATATCTACCTACAGCCAAGTTACAGGTGACTACTTTAGCAATCATACCATCAATTCAATATAATGAAGCTCAATGATTTATCATGGTAGAAAGTTTCACGCTTCAGAAATTGTTAGAAGATTACTAGGTATTTAACAAATACATAATGAGAAATCTAAGAAGCATATCTGCTCATGTCATATGACTAAGTGAAATATTTTAATGACTTCTCATTCCCTACAGCAAAAACGTCCACACTCTACTGTACAAACTCAAGACTCTTCATGAGCTAAGTAGTTTTCTAGTTGCATCTTCTAGTATTTTCCATACCGCAGATCCTACGACATGCGCTGTGCCTCTCTCTTTCTTTCGTGGCTCCTTCTGCCTTGCATGGCTTCCTCACCATCTCCCACAGCAAACATCCACTCATTCTAGAAGATCCTGTTCCAATGTAGCCTCAAGAGAATGAAAACCAGGCATTCTGTCTCTGTAATTGGCTGCCACATCCCTGGGTAAGTAAGTGCCTGGCATATAGCAGGATAAATATCTGTTGAATTAACTGAGTGAATAAAATGTGAATGCCTGAGTGGGCTTTCCTTACTACACTTAGGACCAAATCATACAGTCTTTCATCTCGTTTATGTACCAATTTTTTAACGGTGCTTTATGTTTATATTTTTACACATGACTTCTTCACCGGACATGTGTTAGCAAAAATCATGTTACTAGTTTTCTTAGCCCTCAACTGCCTAGCAGTGCAATGAATAGCAGGCGCTCTCTGTTTGTTGACTAAATAAATGGACAGTATGGAGTTTGAAAACTGAATTCTTCAGCTCTCTTTTCACATCTCATAGGAAGTGTTCCAGAAAGCTAGGCAATGCAAAGAGCAAGGAAAAAAAAAATGCAAAGCTGGCTGAACAACAGGGAGCATGCATTATATCCACTATATTAACCGAACAACAATTTTTAGGTAATGACATGCTACAGATGGTAGGGAGCAGATGGGGTAGAAGCAATGCTGGAAGTAGTACATTACAATGAGAGGCAAAAAAGAAGAACAACTGTCCACTATCTGCTAAAAATATTACCAGATGATTATTTTTCTAAATGAACTCACTGATCAACCTTATAAAACTTACTTAATAAGAATTCTGTTCTAAGCACTATGTTGATAGAATATCTCCTTGATATTCATCATGGGAAGTGAATGACATGATCATTAGAAATTATTCTGAGGCAGTGAAATTAATAAGCAGGCAACCTATGAAGAGTAAAAGCTAAAGATTTTCTTTTTAGTGCTTAACAAAATCAAATCCAGTTTCCAATTATAACGACAACACTGAAAATATATGAGAATTCCATTTGAAATATTTGCCAAGCTTTGTGTTTCCTCTGCTGAGATTTTTCTCAAGTGGCATTCACATTCAGCTGCTCAAAATGCAAAAGTGTTAAATTTAATTCATAGTCAATTTAATTAAAAGTTACAAGATTTTTTTTTTTTTCTGGGCATAATAAAATGAAAACTTTGAGGCTTCTCCTGTACATTTTTGCTGTTCCATGCTCTAAGGCAGTAGAACAGGGTAAACACAAGTAGGCCAACATGATCAACTTCACTCATGTGTCAACTTCAAAGACACACAGTAGGCTCGTGTTTTCTCCAAGTCTACTTGAATGTTAAAAGGTCTGTGGAAGCAAAGTGCTGACATTATATTTACTCTTCACTTACTGGTTGAAGCAGGTAGATGAGAGATTCCTCTTGGATTATTATAATTGGCACAGGAGTGATGCAAGTAGCTTGGAAGAGGGTGCTCACAGATGCCATAATCTGGTCAAAACGCCCACCAAGACCTCCCAAGGTCACGATTACATCTACCTAAGCAAGACAAAGCAAAACTGAAAGTCACACATTTAAAGTATTGTCAATAATTAAACAGCATCTAACAATGAAAAAGAGCTTCTAATACTGTATTTTCTGTGATAAGCCACAGAGAAATGGTAGATATCATTTCTTTTGTTCTGATGAAGGAATGAAGTTACTTGTTTAAAGTTGCATAATTGGTGAAAAGCAGTCACAATTCGAGACCATCTCTTTCAAGTATAAATTTTGTTTTACCCGTCCGCCTGTTTACCTGGAAAACTAGTCAACGCTTCCTTTACAAGTCTGTTTATGTGTTCCTTCCATTTGGAATCTTCCCTGACTTCGCAGCTGGTGCCTCTCCCATCCACCCCACAGCATACCCATGGGCTCTTCTTATAAATACAAAGGTTCATCGCCCCACTAGAATTCAAGTATCTTGAGAACCTACACCATCTTTTTATTGAGCCTAGCAATATTGCCTAAACTTTCGGGGCTTCATTTTTATGTTCATGTGCAAAAATTGGATACGATTTGCCAACGGATAAGTTTGTTGTGGGATTTAAATGAGGTACTCAAAGGAGTTCAGTACAAAGCATTTAGAACATGTTCGTGACATAGTGATTCTTAAAAAATTATTAGCTATTACTCTTTTGCCATTTGCAATGATGTGGACGGAACTAGAGGGGATTAGGCTAAGCAAAGTCAGTCAGAGAAAGATACCATATGATTTCACTCATATGTGGAATTTAAGAAACAAAACAGATGAACATAGGGGAAGTGAAGGAAAAATAAATTAAGATAAAAACAGAGAGGGGAGCAGACCATAAGAGACTCTAAACAACAGAGGACAAACGGAAGGTTCCAGATATTTTTATGCCAATACAGCTTTATGTTATTTCCCCTTTTTAAAACAGATGAGGATTGCTAGAGGGGAGACGGGTGCGGGGATGGGGCAACTGGGCGGTGAGCGTTAAGGAGGGCAGAGGATGTGGTGAGTACTAGGTGTTACATGCAACTGATCAGTCATTAAATTCTGCCCCTGAAACGAACAGTAAAGTATATGTTAACTAAATAGAATTTAAATAAAAATTTAAAAAATAATAAAAACATTAGTTCTTATTCTATCACCGTATTATTTTTGGTATTATTACAGTTATATGTTTTTAACATTTTTGTTATTATTACCTATAGTTGGATATGTTGTTTTTCCACCACTTAACACTTTCAAGATAGCATTTCCTATAACTAAAGTATAATTTATTTAAATGTTCCTCTGTTGCTGAAAATGTATTTCCAGGATTTTAATATATAATATTACTTTGCTGCTTTCCTTCTATATAAGACAAAGGGTAAAGATGGGTTGTGGGGAAGTAAAAGAGAACGGAGGAACCTTCTCCTGAATAAAGCAGCCCACAGTGGGCTTGAGAAGAGAACACAAGGCACTGCCTCCTCCCATGACCCTACACACCTTCTTCTCTACTCATCCTAGTCTCATAATGTATCAACAGAGTCAAAGTGGATATAGTCATTATGGAAGAGGAAGGACTGAAGCATTTAAAGTAGTACAAGAAAACCTTAAAAATAATAAGAATGGACTATAATAATAATCATTCCATCTGGAATAAAAAAGAAATTGCTTAAAAGTAGGGAGTATGTGGTTGTTAGGTTTTTAAAATAGTTCATGAAAAAAAGCTTTCAGAATGTAAGGAGAATGGGGTTTTTACTTTGGATAAGATACTTCATGTCAAAGCTAGAGTATCTTAAGACCCATACACAATACTAGTTTTGGAGATCTTTCAAGAACTCAAAACATTAGACTCCGCGTCCAAGAAGAGCATGCAACCTAGGATGAACGTATTACTTTGAATACATAGACAGAAACAGGGACATCTGTTAATCTTCAGAGCAAGAGGGTAACTTGTAAGCAATTAGTCTTAGGCCTGCTGAGGAGACTGCTTCTGTTTGGGGGAAAGAGCTTCTAATCTTAACTAAGAGGAATTATTAGTAAGGCCACTCCAGACCAGTGGGGAATGGGCCCAGAAATTATATACCACCTCAGAAAAATTGAAGAGAATTTGCTTTAAACTGAAGAAAAAAAACTCAAAGAAGTTATGTATGAAATATAGCAAAATTGCTAAGGCTCTAGTAAAAAGCAAATGGCATATTCTTATGCACATAATCCTAAATTCACATCAGAAGCAAGGTCTAGTGAGAGTTTATTCACTATGCAGATTCTGGAATCCCTTTTTTAGGTTCTCAATTTTTCATTACTATACTCTAAGCCTTGAGGGATCCCATAACCTTTGAGAATGAAATTTAATCCCCCTCTTCTGCACTGGGGTATCATGATGCATAAGCAGTATCTGTAGATCAGTGATTGAATTTTTCAGAATAGAGAAGCCGCAAGATTACTTCTCATCACGACTCATTCTCCCTACAGGAAGTATTTAGCAAGACTGATTAAAAACATTAGAGGATCAATGGGGGCTGCAGGCAGGGCGGCGGGGAGGGTCAGCTTGGGAGGTTTCTGCAGCTCTCTGGCGCTAGCTCTAAGTAGGACATCTGGATATTCACAGAGAGAGACAAGAGACAGACACCACCCCTGCACATTTACGTAGGGTTTACAAGGCTAGATTTACGTGTTTAGGACTACAATGCCACTGGGACAGCGTTCAATCTGAAACAGACCATTTGTAGACTGCCAGGGTGACTCTTCTGTGTGGATCCAAAGCCTTGTGCATTCATTTCTATTATCACCCCGTGTTTTTTGTATTTTTAAAACTTTGTATTTCCCGAGGCTTCAACATCTTCAGACAGGCTGTGAGCACCTGGCCCAGGAAAACAGGTTCACAGGTGGTAAGTCTGGTCCCTGCCACAAGTTTTCGCTTCTTGCCCTC
Organism: Mustela nigripes; assembly: GCF_022355385.1. Classification (NCBI taxonomy): domain Eukaryota; kingdom Metazoa; phylum Chordata; class Mammalia; order Carnivora; family Mustelidae; genus Mustela; species Mustela nigripes. The sequence continues at coordinate 10,315,457 of NC_081560.1, read as the reverse complement.
CCGACTATGACCTAGTGACATTCAAACAGACCAATGAAGTCCTAGCAAGCCTCTGATTGTCTACCCACCCGGACCCCCAGTAAAGCACTTCCCATGGGGCCTTGCTCTAGCTTACAGCCCCCCACCCCCCACCATTTGAGCCTGCTTGCTGGGTGTTCCCCCCATGCAGCCCTCAGCCTGGCACACCAGGCCTGCCTTTCTAGGACCTCTCAGTATATCAAGGCCTTAAATTTCAGATGTCTGTGTCTGCAGCAGACAAAATTCCCAATTTAAGTAACATAATTACTCTTTACAATACACCCAGGCACACTTAGTTAAAACTTTTGATATACTTTAGTATCTCTCCTTCTAGAAGAGGCCCATGTATCACAGAGGCTAGCCCCACAGTTCGCAACAGAGCAGACAACAACATTTCCTGAGCTTCCATTAAGCATATAAAAACTCAGGAAAATTTGAATAAATAACCAGAGAGGCAAGAAGCTATCTGTTAGGCTGAGTTAACACCATCTCATTCCTACAAAAGAACACTTCCCTACTTAGCAAAGGTTCAAACAGTCTGTGGCTTTTGAAAAGAGTAACTTATTTCCTATGTTACTTCTGGTAATATTTATTGATCATTACCTTGTGTTAGGTGCTATTCTAAACAATGATATATCAGTAAAGAAGACAGAAACCTCTGCCTTCATGGCACCGACATTCAAATGGAGGATAAGACACAACTGATAGAGATACAAATAAGCCTATTAGTTGGGAGGGGAACTGCTGTTAAGTGCTAAAATTGGGAGAATAACAGAGCAGGAGAGGAGAGGGAATGAGCTTCCACTTTCAGGAGCTAGAGCAGACTAGGCTGCACAAAGACCCAGAAGAGATGAGGGCCTTGGCCATGTTTACGGTACAGGGGCAGGATTCTTCAGATAGCAGGTTATGTTAAGGCCCTGAAGCACTGACAGAGCCCCAGGCATTTTCAAAGAGTATCAGGAAGCAATCTGCTAAAATTAAATGAGAAATTAGAAGAAGATATCAGAGAAAAATGTAAGTATTAGATTCGTAGAGACTTGTTAAGCCACTGTAAAGTCTCTTTCATTGGCATTAAGTGGGGAGCCATTCTGAGCAGAGGAAGACATGATCCATGTATTTTCAAAATCAGTATGTTCCAGAATTTCTCCACTTCTCAATAACCACAACCTCATGACAACCATGGCTCAAGCCACCAAAATCACCAGGGGGTAGAAGCCACCATTATATCACACCTGAAGCGCCACATAACACAGGTCCAGTAAGTATTTTTTTGAATAGGGGCGCCTGGGTGGCTCAGTGGGTTGAAGCCTCTGCCTTCCGCTCAGGTCATGATCCCAGGGTCCTGGGATCGAGTCCTGCATCGGGCTCTGCTCAGCGGGGAGCCTGCCTCCCTTCCTCTCTCTCTGCCTGCCTCTCTGCCTAATTGTGATCTCTGTGTGTCCAAAAAAAAAAAAAATCTTAAAAAAAAAAACCAACCAAACAAAGGAACTATATATAAAACCCCTAGAAGAAAACGTAGGGGAAAAGACCCTTGACATTGGTCTTATCAACCCTTTTTTAGAAATGCCACTAAAAGCACAGGGAACAAAAGCAAATATTAAAAAGTAGGACTGGACTGCATCAAACTAAAAAGCTTCTACACAGCAAAATAAACAATCAACAAGAGGAAAAGGCAGTTTTTCTTATAGAAGAAAATATTTGCAAATCATCTATCTGAGAAATTAATATCCAAAATGTATAAGGAACTCATATAATTCAAAAGCAAAAACCCATCAACCTGATTTAAAAAAGGGCAGAGGAGCTTACTAGGCACTCTGTAAAGATGCACAAACGGCCAACAGGTATATGAAAAGATGCCAAACATCACTAATCATCAGAGAAATGTAAACTAGTTCTATATTCAAAAATCAAGATCAGAATGAAATCAGGATCTTGAAGGGGGTATCTGCAGTTCCAAGTTCAGTGCAACATTATTCACAACAGCCAAGATCAAGAAACAACTAAGTATCTCTCAGTAGATGAATGAAGATCACACACACACACACACACACACACGAAACGGAGTGTTATCAGCCATAAGAAAAAAGGAAAACCTACAGTAAGCACTACACAGATGGACCATGAAAGCATTATGCTAAATGAAGTAAGTCAGACAAAGACAGACAAATACCGTATAATCTCTTTCATATGTGTAATCTAAAGAAAGCCAAACTTTCAGAAACAGAGAGTAGAATGATGGTTGCCAGAGGCTGGTGGTGGGGAAAAGAAAAATGCTGGTCACAGAGTACAAACCCCCAGTGATCAGATGAGTAAGTCCTGGGATCTACTGTACAGCATCGTGACCGAAGTTACTAATACTGTATTAAACACTTGAAAGCTGTTAAGACAGTAAATCTTAAATGTTCTCACCATCCCAAAATATCAAAACAAAACAAAAGGTAACTGTGTGAGGTGATGGTGGTGTTTGCTAGCTCTATGATAATCATTTTGCAATATATTTGTGTATCAAATCATCATGTTGAATGCCTTAAATTTATACAAAGTTATATATCAGTTTTATTTCAATAAAGCTGGTAAAAATAAAGACATATTTAACATTTTTTTCACACTTGGTCTCCAAAATCATCAATGTTCTTTACACTAACAGCACTTCTCAATTTGAATCAGCTACATTTTAAGAACTCAAGTGACAAATGGCTAGTTTTGGACAGCACAAATCTAAAAACAGCAAAAAGCAGTGAAGACACATACCTCTAACTTCCAAAGCCCATTCTAGAAAAAGTAGTGGGAGACAAGATGGGATTGGGAGGGAGACAAACCATAAGTGACTCTTAATCTTACAAAACAAACTGAGGGTTGCTGGGGGGAGGGGGGTTAGGAGAAGGGGGGGGTGGGGTTATGGACATTGGGGAGGGTATGTGCTTTGGTGAGTGCTGATTCACAGACCTGTACCCCTGGGGATAAAAATACATGTTTATAAAAAATTAAAAATTTAAAAAAAATGGTTAAAAAAAAAAAGTAGTGGGAGAAACAAAACAAAAGAACAGCACCACTACGCCTGCAAAGAATTGCCATCCTCAGGGAAAAGCCCAGTTTATGGCTGGAGTTAGACATAAAGACACTGAACGTATATATACAGGAGATATTAGTGAGAATGAACCATGAATTTCAGAGGGTACCAACAGGGAGGGCATACATGGTCTAGGGCAAGTCATTTATTTTTGAATATGCCTACTATTCTCTCAAGAATGGAAGCCAGTCTCAGAGGCTAACAAGTTTTCTACTGGTTGTGATGTACCAAGGACTCAGTATTTATACTCTAAAGAAGTGTTATTATAATCTTATTAGCCCCATGGCTAATACAATATTTAATATTTAAATATAATACAAGAAAATATAATGCAATATTTTAAATATTCTATTATATTCCATTTGTGTACATATACACACAAGTGACCAACACATGCCTATTAGGCCATATTCTGTAATACATAAAATGTAAAATATCAACCTCTAACTGGTTTCTGTTTATTTCCTCCACTCAAGTCAGGGTATTTTCATGGACTTTATTTGCAAGCAAGGGAGAGTGTTGTGAGAATAGGGTTGCCTTTCATAGGCAATTCTATGTGGCAAAAGGCACCCTGAAACGCTGGATTAATAGATTAGAGATCTGACGATAGTATGATACAGTCTTTCAAAAGCCGGGGAACCACATACAAGTTACTAACCTCACTGTGACTTAGGCAGCTCATCCATAAAGGTAAAGAACAGACCAGATTCATTAACATATTTTTAAAGATTCCTTTCACTTCCAACAGTCCACATGAGGCTCTCTGGTTTCCACTGTAACAGGTTAAATAAAAACCGTGTCTATTTTGTTTAGAAAAATAAATGAAAACCTTAACTTTGCATAATTTGCCTTAATAGAATCATGACAAGACTGGTTGAGGGATATATAACACTAAAAGGAGAAGCAATTTCATTTTTCTATTATAGCAGTAAAAACCTTTCAGTAAACAAAGGATATGCTTTTCTCCATTTGTCCTCAAAAAGACTTAGATACAGCATGCACGAAGTCTACAGCAGAGACAGTGGCTGTCAGCAGATTTTAATTACATTTACTTTCCATAAATTGAATTCCAGAGTTGCATAAATGGACAATTTCTTTATAGCTCTCCCTGATAAATAGGGTGACCATACAATTTACCATACAAACTGAGTGAGACACTTCTGAAAGTAAAAAAGGGACATTATATATAATTATACCAAGAATACAAGCATAAACCAAGACTATGCTATTTAAACCAAGACATATGTTTACCCTACTGTTTGAGAATTATAACTAACATCAGCCTACTCAACTTAACAAAAGTAAACACTAGGGGCTCAAAAATTTAGATGTTATTCTTATGCTTCCCTTAACTCAAAGATCTGTACTGTATTATTGTAAGGCTTGAATAGCATGAGATTCTTTGGTTCAATTGTTTGATGCTCTTATTTAAAGATGGAAAAGCCAACACAGGCCAGGAACGAAAACGCTGGATCAAGATAGAGCAAAAACAATAAACTGGCTAAAAAATCAACAATGTCAAAATGTTTTAAGAAGCCTATAAAGGAATTCCAGTGATTGATATAAAGTACAATGAGCCACCAGGGAAATTAAAGACCACAGATTTCATGGTATCAGAAGAGAACTGTACTCACAAACACAGAATATACCTGGCTGAATGGCAGCTTGTGAAAATAAGACTAGAGGGATCCCATTTAAATTTCAACCAGGCTGAGTCACAGTTTAATGTAAGCTCCTTTGGGTGAGAAAGAAAAAAATGCCTCTTGCAATGGCAAGATAATGAGTCTTTCATTCACAGATGAGAAATCTAAGAAAATTAAGGTTAAGAGTGTGGTTAGTTTAAGCATTTTCAAAGGATGCCTACTTCCACTTTCTAAAAAAAGTGAATTTGTTTGAACGGAGTATTTTTTCCCAACTTTGTCAAAGTGTATATATGTCATTAAGAAATGTCATTAATGTGTTTATACAAAACTTGTTTTTGAATGTGTTAGAGAAAAGTTTAAAAAAAAAAAGAGGAGGAAGGGACCTATTTATATCATTGGAAAGTGATCTATGTAGCCAAGCGTGTCTGCATTTCACAGAAAAACTACAAAGGCCCTGATACGGATCTGTACTAAGACTCCTGACTGCTATCAACCATAATCCCTGGTAAAAGTTCTATCATAAAAGCCCAGACAGCTCACTCTCTTGCTGATTATGGGGAACTTACTATGCCCTGTGCCTCTCTGGAGAGCTCAGCGGAGGGGACCCCAACCTCCTTGTGCAGATTGGAAGGATCTCTTGGGGGCAGAGGTCCTTGACACACCAGCGCCAAGTCAGCAAAGGAGGCAGCCAGGAGAACTGACCTGTCCCAGTAGGTTGTGTGTGTGTGTGTGTGGGGGGGGGGGTCCCTCCCTACTGGTGCATCCTCTGCTAGCTCACATGTACTTTCAGTATTGTCTACCCTTTGACATCTCAAACCAATGAGTTCTACCTTTCCCTCTAAATAATCAGAATGAAACCCTCTTCTCACTCTTAATCTGGCTTGCCCTAGGAGAGTGGACCCTGGAGAAGGTTCGCTCCCAAAGGGCTTCTCATGGGTCCCATCAGACTTCAACTACAGCATTACTGACAACATATCAGGATAATCTGCTTAACAAAGCATCTACCCCAGAGACCACACATTCTTAGAGTCAGAAACTGTCTCATTCAGTGTGCATTTTTTTTAATACTCATGCATTTTTCAATACACAATACTTAGCAGAATACCTGGATCCACATAAAGGACTTTTGTCAGCTGAATGGTGAGCTAAACAGTTACAGTTTTTACCCTGTAACTCTTTGGCAAACAAGACCAAATCATCGTCAAGTGTAGACTTTGTCTATTTTATGGTTCCTATTCTCTCTATGGTTCCTATTTCTCAAACTCTTGATAGGGAAAATGACTAAAGAATTATTCTTCAAAGCATCCTGTAGTGGGCTCTTTTATTTGTGTCATTGTAATTTCTGTCCTTTAATTCAGCTTGCATACAACCATTATGCTGTTTCTCAAAATTATCTTATGGCTTTCCATTCAATATTCTTTAGTGGATTACCATCACATGTAGATCAAAATTCAACTTCCTTGTCTAGAGATGAAGGATTCTCCATATGTGAACCACAAACTAACAATGACAACTGCCACAAAGTTTTCATCCTTAGGGCTCCTCCTACACACACTGTTTGAATTTTTCTTTGTTGACTCTCAGACTTGCCATTAAGAATGCCTAAAGCACTTTAATGTCAGGTACCCTGGTCAAGAGCAAGTAAAGGGCAGTGAGTAAGAGCTCATTCCCATAATAATGCGAGGCCTTGAACAAAGCTTTGAATTATTTTAGTTAAAACATTTCAAGTCTGATTTTACTAGCATTTCTATCTTTCCTCACAGATCTGTCCTGAGTACTAATATATCCTTGATTAACTGGACTATATAGGTTCAAGCCATATCAATGAGATCCCTGGGGATGAGACATCTTTTCCATACTGAGATATACACAAAAATGTGGAAATGGCTTATTTTTCCTTCCCAAGTAAATACACCAAATTAGCAAGAGCTAATTTTCATGTGTTCACATTTCTCTATATCAGGAAGTGAGTTCCAAGGAGAGTTGGATAGAATAAATAAACACACTAATGGATTTTTTTTTACATGATTTTATTCTATTAGCTCTGCTGAAAATTAAACTCTTTGAGGAGTCAGGAATATATTTATGAGGAAGTAAAATTACATAAAGTCACAGTTTGTATAAATAAGCACATGGATATTATAAATCTACTGGAGGTAACTACAGTCTCTAACCCTCTTGCATTATCAGGATACGAAGATATTTCTAGGGAAATGTATTCAACAAAGGTATTCCTTTTGAATTACTGGGGTCCTGAGAAATGGAAAAATCTTCTACTTGTGCTTTGGAACAGCCAGACTACCTTACATGGCATCTTCAACACAGCTGGTATTTAGTGTAAAATTAAAAATCAAAAGAACATTTATATCATATTCAGAAACAATCAGCTATTTGGAAGTAGAGTTTGAAAGGCTATTACAATTTGCATTATATAAGCTTTGTCCTCAGAAGCTAAATGATTGCTCAGTAGAGAATGAAAAAATTCCATTCTGCATTCTTGAACGTCCTGTTCAACACAGACCAGATACTTCTCACTCAAAGAACTCTCTAACATACATGTTTCCCTCTGGAAGCTGAGAATTTGAAAAAGCACTAAGCAGTCATTCTTCTCATTCTGTGGAAACTGGGACACGAACCTGTACCTACTTTCTTTAGTCGTTTTCACCTACTGAGCGAGGTGAGAAGAGAGATAATTGTCTAAACTGTTCTGCGAACAGACTGACTTCAGTACAAACTGCTTTGTTCCCGGATGATGAGTATTTCTGCACTGGCAGATCATTTTTTTTTTTTAAAAGATTTTATTTATTTATTTGACAGACAGAGATCTGTCAAGTAGGCAGAGAGGCAGGCAGAGAGAGAGGAGGAAGCAGGAGCCCTGCTGAGCAGAGAGCCTGATGGGGGGCGATCCCAGAACCCCAGGATCATGACCTGAGCCAAAATCAGCGGCTTTAACCCACTGAGCCACCCAGGCGCCCCTGGCAGATCATTTCTTTCTTTCTTTTTTTTTTCTTTTTAAAGATTTTATCTACTTATTTGACAGACAGAGATCACACGTAGGCAAAGAGGCGGGCAGAGAGAGAGAGGAGGAAGCAGGCTCCCCGCTGAGCAGAGAGCCCGATGCGGGGCTCGATCCCAGGACCCTGAGATCATGACCTGAGCCGAAGGCAGCGGCTTAACCCACTGAGCCACCCAGGCGCCCCAGGCAGATCATTTCTTAATAGCAATTATCCTCTCCTGCACCACTGGGATTCGTTTTTACACAACAATATTTCTTGCTTTGCTTCAACCATAAAAGAAGTCTTTGCTGAATATTCTTGTCCAAAGTGATAAATGAAACTCTTGGTTTCCATGTATAGATGGATTGGAGTTAGGTATCTGCAGTACTTTGAGTGCATTATTGTCCCAAAGTTTGGTGGTGTAAAACTCTCCTCATTTTTTATTGACCAGTTTACAACAGGCGGCTATCAGACTTGCTGTCGTGCAATCCTTAGGTTTTGCAATCTGGAGCTATATAAATAGTTTATGTTAATTATCCCCTTTCCACCTTCTGGGAGAATGGAGAACATTTTGATTGCAAATTCTGCACTTGGTCATTAACACTCTGGTTTCTAGATATGCATTCGACCATTTTATAATGCCAAATGAGAATGTTAAAACTGTTACTGCAGTGACATTAATTACTTAAAGCTTATTTTTTGCAATGTGAGTAAGTGCGCTTAACCTAATACATGTGCACAAAATAGCTGATCACCTCATCATCCTCCAGGTCACCTTAATGTTTTATATGCGATGCTATTATTTATTATTTTGTAAAATGTATTTCATATTCAAGAGCATCATAGTAAACTAAGTGTAATTTGGGATAAAACATTTGTTCAATAATAATTTCCTCTTTCTGAAATACTTTATTTATGTGAATGCTTCAAAAAATCAGACTACTTAGGGTCTATTTTATAAGCATCTAAAATATCCAGTAGAAATAGATGAGGAGACAGAATTAAAATGTAATCAGTGTACTTTGAATTCAGATACTATTTCCTAACATGTTCCAAAATTCTCGACCCAGTTGTTCATACTGGAAATTACATAAATACACATATATGTGGAAGAGGAAAGGAGCTAAAATCACCTGACTTCTACCCTGGGCATCTGGATTTTAGTATGCCACGTGCCATCATGGAACCAGCTCATGGACCATGGAATGCTAAGCAGAACTGCTCTGGGAGAGCAGACGGTCAGGGAAAATAGAATGACATTTTCTACCTCTGGCCACTAAGAGAGGAGAAGAATGGGAAGAGATACTACTCAACTTCCATCTTCGCCTCTGATTGAAATGGGACACCTGGGATACTTGTGCTCATCACCTACCACAAACAAGAATGTACTGCTATGTATACATTTCTCTTCTCCTAGTCACTTAATTAACTACCCCTGAAAATATACTGATCTGGTATGTACATCCCCGTGATAAGCAGTAACATCCTTTTAGTTCTTCAGTCATGACTTAAACTATATGCAAATCATTTTTTACAAGTATAGTTATTTTGGGGGCACATGGGTGGCTCAGTCAGTTAAGCAGCTGCCTTCGGCTCAGGTCATGATCCCAGCGTCCTGGGATCGAGCCCCGCATCAGGCTTCCTGCTCGTTGGGGAGCTTGCTTCTCCCTCTCCCTCTGTCTGCTGCTCTGCCTACTTGTGATCTATCTCTCTCACTATCAAATAAATAAATAATATCTTTTAAAAAAATACAAATAGTTTTTAAAATTATTTTACTATTTACTATTTTACTATTTTATTTACTATTTTTACGACTGTGGACAATCACAGTCATAGATGTAGGTATGACCACGTATGTCTCACTAAGGGATTTGCAGAATAAGGAGAAATTTTTCAATCCACTATGCAATTTCAGGATATTCCATTGTATGTGTGTTTTTCTTACGGAAGTCCTCAAGAGTTTCCTTCTCCTGTCTGCAGTTTCTGCATTTTCGCAATGCAGTAATTCAAAATAAAACAGTCATTTTCGTGGAAGGTCAGCATGTCTTCTGCAGAGGAGCATCATACCAAGCATATCTGCAATTCTCTGCATTAATAAGAGATTTTATCTGGCAAGTGAGTCATCCAACAGAGATTCCTGGTAAGCAGATAAACTTAACCCTTGTCCCGGGGCCTATAAAAGCTCACTGCTCCTCTGGCAGGGATGGATTAGGATGCCACAGCCGCTGAGGCAGTAAGCTTTTTATATCCGTAGCAACAGCTCCCGAGTCACTTCAAAGCACTGGGTATATCTATTTTCTCTTGTTACACAGCACTATAAAAAAGATTGCTGGTCTCTAAGAAGAAGGAAAAACAGAGATGTGAATTTCTCTTTTGAAGGCTTCTCCAAAATGATGTAGGAAACAGCCTGCTGCTTCACTCAATGTCCAGAACACTTTCCTTCTCTTTCCTTCCTTCCTTGTCTGATACTTCACTTGCACAGCATTTGTTCCAGAACCTGAATATGTAAGTAGTTACTCGGGCACTTGACAAGAAAACAATGCTGGTTACATACTTAAAAAGAAGAGGTGTTTTGTGAAGACATAGTCAAATATAGCTGAATATGTCTACATGCACACTTTCTAAAAATTCATAAAAATTATTAATTTAAGTTTACAGCATTGCTTTGAGGTGGAGTTAATTTAAGTTTACAACATTGCTTTGAGGTGGAGAGGCAGAGGCCAGAAGGTAGAGAAAGCTGGCCGCTAAGTCCTGCAAGACCTCAGCTATCCAGCAGATGTTGGAAGTGAATGGCACTGCTTTCAGTATTATTTCAAAGAAGTTGGCAAGATTTATTCTTGTCAAGCTCACAATGTTACTGGCTTATGAGACAAGCTCTACGTGTTTTCATTTTTTAGCTCTCAACTTTTGCAAGTAACTTAGAAAAAGCAGCAAGATCTAGAAGATACCAATTAACAAAATGTAAAGAAGGCATTACATACACCATTTTTAATTACTCACCACACATATGTCCTCCCCTACCCTTACAGTGAAGAGAAAAGGGCACCTGGGTGGGTCAGTGGGTTAAAGCCTCTGCCTTCAGCTCAGGTCATGATCTCCGGGTCCTAGAGGTGAGCCCCGAATCAGGCTCTCTGCTCAGCAGGGAGCCTGCTCCCCCCACCCCCTGCCTGCCTCTCTGCCTACTTGTGATCTCTGTCTATCAAATAAATAAATAAAATTTTTTTTAAAATGAAGAGAAAAACAAAGTATAAATGACTGAATAATAGCTCCATGTACTGCCAAATCCCCCCAATTTTCAATTATAATGGAACAAGAGCTGGAGCAGTAGAATAAGCCTCATTAAAGTAGATTGCTTAATATAATTTACCAACATTTGATAACAAGGATTTGCTTAAAGAGGATTCTTCCATATCCATGCACATTCACTCATTCGGTAAATATCTGTGAGTGCCCACCGTGTGCCAGGTGTTGTCGTAGGTCCTGGGAATGTTGCAGAGAAGGAACATGTACAATTACCTGTCCACATGATATTTATGTTTCTGTGAATGGAGATGTAACAGAAACAAACTTCCTAAATGGCAGATGGTGACAGTTGTGATGGAGAAGGCCCCGCAGACAAGGGGATGAGGACTGCTGAGTCGAGCAATGGGAGAGGAGGCAGGGTGAGGGGCCTTATTCAAAAAGGGAGGTCATGGAAGGCCTCATGGATTTGAGCCGCGATTTCCTTTGAAAAACAATTATATTATCCCATTTTCTCCAATGAAAAGTTAAAGGTAAAACAGAGAAGAGTTCTATATAAACAATTTACTAAAAAAAAGTTGACTCTTTTCTGCAGAGGCATGCTACAACATTTACTGTAGTCTGAGTTATTCTGTGGTTATATGTGCATCTGTGTCCTCTATTAAACTGGAGGGTCGGGGCCATGAGCTCAGTCACCTAACCAAATATAACGACTGTCTCAAACGTCACTGTGCAAACGTTTGTTAAAGCAATTGGGAGAAGATCCTCAGTAGCTTTGACAGTATGTCTGAAGGGAGGAAGTCTGCTGTTGCAACTCTAGACTCTAAATACACCCCTCCGTGAGTGTAAGGCCCACAGTGGCTATCACAGGATTAGGGAAGTCAGAGCATGTCCCATTTTCTTGCTGCGCCAAAGGCAAGGTGCAAACAACAGTAAGCTAGGTTTTGCAACTCACCTCCCTACTGGATTGCATTACTAAGCACACAAATATCATTCTCACCAGTTCCCTGGGAATAAGGAAAGTTGAAGGCATCCCCTGAGAAACATTTCACTATGTAAGGAGTCCTCCATTCATTTCAAGTGAAATCAGAATATGTCCAAAACAATAGTATGGGGTGTCCATGAACCTGGGATATAAACTTTAACTCATTTTAAATAAACACTGTCTAGGGGCACCTGTGTGGCTCATTGGGTTAAGCCTCTGCCTATAGCTCAGGTCATAATCTCAGGGTCCTGGGATCGAGCCCCATGTCCAGCTCTCTGCTCAGCGGGGAGCCTACCTCCAGCTCTCCCTCTGCCTGCCTCTTTGAATACTTCTGATCTCTCTCTCTCTCTGTCAAATAAATAAATAAAATCTGAAAAAAAAGTAAAAATACACATTTTTAAAAAATAAATAAAAATAAAACACTGTCTAATTCTAAAGCCATAATTCTCTATGAAATTTATTATAAAATCAAAAAAGTAAATATATTTATATTGTATTTTGTGAAATACATAAAATTTAATCTTATAAAATAAATATAATTAACATAATTACATATAAATTATATATCTTCTATAATTAACAAAATATGATATAAATATGAGTACATTATATAAAATATGTTACAGATTACAAGACTTAAAATATACAACAATATATGACTATTAATACTATAGCTGTTATATTTTTATTAAGGATTTTATGGAAGGCAATGAAGTGCTTTGCCTCATAACCTGCTGGTATAATTAGATTCTTATTCTGATTTTGCAGAAAGACCACTCTCTTACACCATACACAAAAATAAATTCAAGACAGATGAAAGACCTAAATGTGACCCATGAAGCCATCAAAATCCTAGAGAACACAGGCAGCAACCTCTTTTGGCCTCAGCCATACCGACTTCTTACTAGACATACGGTGGGACATAAGTAAAACAAAAGCAAAAATGAACTATTGGGACTTCATCTAGATAAAAAGCTTCAACACAGTGAAGAAAATAATCAACAAAACTAAAAGGCAACCTACAGAATGGAAGAAGATATTTGCAAATGACATATGTGATAAAGGGTTAGTATCTATGAAGAACTTAAACTCAACACCCAAAAAACCAGTAATCCAGTTAAGAAATGGGCAAAAGACATGAATATACATTCTTCCTAAGAAGACATACAAATGGCTAAGAGACACATGAAAAGATGCTCAATATCACTCGTTGTCAGGGAAATATAAATCAAAGCTACAATGAGATACCATCTTATGCCTGTCAGAATGGCTAAAATTAATAAGTCAGGAAACAACAGATGTTGGCGAGGATGTGGAGAAAAGGGAACCCTCTTAGACTGTTGGTGGGAATGCAAGCTGCTGCAGCCCCTTTGGAAATACAATATGGAGGTTCCTCAAAAAGTTAAAAATAGAATTACCTTATGATCCAGCAATTGTGCTATTAGGTATTTGCCCAAAGGATACAAAACAGATTCAAAGGGGCACATGCACCCCAATGTTCCTAATGTCTACAGCAACATTATCAACAATAGTGAACTACGGAGAAAGCCCAAATGTCTATTAGCTGATGAATGGGAAAAGATGTGTGTGTGTGTGTGTGTGTGTGTGTGTGTGTGTGTGTGTGTGTATAATACAATGGAATTTTACTCAGCCATCAAAGAATAAAATTTTGCAATTCGCAACATGGGTGGAGCTATAGTGTATTATGCTAAGTGAAATAAGTCAGTCTGAGAAAGACAAATACCATATGATTTCACTCATATGTAGAATTTAAGAAACAAAATAGATGAATATAGGGGAAGGAAGTTAAAAAAAAAAGAGAGAGGAGGAGGCAAACCATTAAAAACTTTTTAACTATAGGAAACAAACTGAGGATTGCTGGAGGGGAGGTGGCCTTGGTGGGAGGGGCGTTAAATAGATGATGGGCATTAAGGAGGGGATTTGGTATGATGGACACTGGGAGTTATATTTAAGTGATGGATCATTAAATTTTATACCTGAAACTAATATTATATGTTAACTAACTAGAATTTAAAGAAAAACTTGAACAAAAAAACCACAATGCACTGGAAACAACTCTTTTAATAATAAACATATTTATTATCACAATTGGTAGGCACAACTGGAATGATAAGTCATCTAAATACATGCTGCAGGAAAATTAATAGGATATCAAGAATGCTAATAAGAAGATCCCTGCAGGGCGCCTGGGTGGCTCAGTCAGTTAGGCAGCTGCCTTCAGCTCAGGTCATGATCCCAGGATCCTGGGATCTAGCCCCACATCGGGCTCCCTGCTCCACGGGAAGTCTGCTTCTCTCTCTCTCCCACTCCCCCTACTTCTGTTCTCTCTCTAGTTGTATCTCTCTCTGTGTCAAATAAATAAATAAAATCTTTAAAAAAATTTTTTTTCTAAAAAAAGAAAATAGGACTCTGTGAGAAGGATGCAGAATTTTCTTTTAGATACTGAAATGAAGTTCTGGCTTTCCAGTCAGAAGTCACAAATAAGCTTGGAGTTCTGGATGACTGTATAAATGAGCAAGTTAACAGCACAGAAGTGGGAGAGAATATCCCTCTAGGAAGAGTCAGGTGAAAACGAAGGCGGTGATGGAGACCAAGGTAAACAGGACAGGAACGAGCAGGGTTCCTCCTTCTGGAGCCAACCCTGAGAAAATTCTATCGAATGCTAGTTATCTTTGATTAAATCCTACCCTTCTTTGATGTCCTGGGAAACTGGGCAGTTCGAGGACCTGGGCTGTTATCACAGTTTAAAGATCATCAAGTTTCCAGCTAAGATTTTCAAGCAGACATAGTTTTCACATGAAACAGCTGCCAAAATATGCAACAGAGACTCACAAGTTGAGACTTTTTGAGGAAACACTTTAAAGGTCAAAGAGTTCATAGAAAGGTATTTGGATTTGCCTAAGTGCTAAGAAGTACTTGCGTTTTTGTTCTGTAGGACTGAGTCTTCTCACAAGATCACACCACCTGATTGTCAGAGTATACTGGAAACAGGGAGCATCTTTTTTGTTCTTCTTCAAGTAAGCCTCTTATTTTGGAATAATTCCAGGCTTAGTGAAAAGTCACCAAGATAGTACAGGGATTACACCCTTCACCCAGGCTCGGCCAGCACTAACATTTTCTGTAACCACGTATTCCACCCAAGACTGACACCAACATACTGTCAGGATTTCTTCTCCCTCCTGTGGTTCTTGGTCATGCCACTTCAAAGAATGAAGAGGGAGACCAGGCGGAGTGGTGGGTAGCAGAGCAAGGTTTACTGAATGACAAGGAAGAAACGGTACAAAGCTCCCAAAGAGGGAGGGAACCCAAGAGGGTTGCCACAGGAGTTTCTAAATCTAGGAGGTTTTATGGGCTTGTTATCGGGCTTTTCTAATCTGATTAACCCTCCCTGTGCCTGTCATCCAATCAGGCTTTTGCCATGGAGGACTCCTTCCAGGATGGTGTAAAATCCTTTTAAGGGTGGATTCCCCTTAGCACTGGGGCGCCTTGTCCCTGACTACCTAACTTCCAACTAACCTTCTCGGATACTATCAGTAACTAAACTCTAGGCTTTGTTCCCGTTCTGCCAGTTTTCCGCTAATGCCCTGTTCCAGTTCATGGACAAATCAGAACACCCTCAGCATTTAGTTTCATGTCTCTTTCATCTCCTCTGGTCTGTGACAGTTTTTTGATCTCTTCTTATCTGTCATGACCCTGAAAACACTGGTCAGGTATTCGGGAGAATATTCAATTTGACTTTCTCTGATTTCTTTTCAAAGATGAAACTGGGATTATGGGTTTTAGGGAAGAGCTTCCAAGTGCCCTTAGCACCCTTGCTGTGATCAAGAGGGGCATGTGTTATCATCAGGAATTTTCGCTGACATTGTTTGATTACCTGATTAAGGTGGTATCTGCCAAGTCTCTCTCCTGTGAAGCTAGCTGTCATCCCTTTCCAGAATACACACTGACACACACAACAGATGTATTAAATTCTACTTTAGAGGAGACTGGAAGCTTGCCGAACACACGGGTCCATCAGAGAAGACGGTACTGAAGACCCCAGAGACCCTTGGAAGACATTTCTCAGAGCACTATCATGGTTCCTCCCACAACCCTATGAATCAGAGCTCATTACAGTGATATGAGTAATTATTCCAATCAGATACAGTCTTAATTGTCCTCTGCAAGTGAGAAGCAACAGATATTTAGTATGGACATACAACAAAGCCATTAGTCCATTACAAAACAGTAATATTGATAATTTGTGGACATAAATCAATATTCTAAAACTCATAGCATTTGCAGATGTCTAAACATAATTTATCTGAGACATACCATGTAGGAATTAAATAGAAAGACTATCTAATATTCTCACCTAATCTCAATAGTCAAGAACTCCAATTCAGACATAATGCATAGAAACTATTCTAATACATACAAGTCACTATCCAATCCAATAACTGCTCAGGCTATTGAAATAATTTTTAAAAACTTAATATGTAATAATCCCATAGTCTTTATATAGTATTTAATTGTAATTATTGATATTTGTATGTATAAAATTTAGGCATTTGCTCTTATTCATATAGTACTGTTTCAGCAGCCTACCTTATTTGATTGAAAAACTAATTAAGAAAATAATATGGTACAAGGGGGATAAAATGCATTAAAGTTCCAGCAAATAAAACTAGCATGCATTTAAATCTGTACAACCAACAGTGTGCAATTAATGATAGCTTTTCTGCCCAAATTTTGTCTAATGTTAAATCTGCATTTAAAACCTCAGAGACTACTGGGGATTGCCCTTCCTGGGGGGCAGAGGGTGACCCCAACAATACCCCAACCCCTACATGCATAGGTCTCCACGAGCACGGCAGCCGTCCCCTCCAGTGGTGCACCCATGGCCACCCACGACTACTACCAGTGCCGCCTGGGCTCCATGGCCAGTAACAGCTCCTGCAAAAGTGCAGAGTATGCTGGCGAAACCATCCCTCACCACTTGGGTCTCCCCAAGGCTGACCTAGGTCACTGGTGGGCAAACTTCTTTGGGAAGTCCACTCTCCCAATCAGGGCTACAGTGTCGGAGTCCCCAGAATGCTCAGAGTCTCCTCAGGCTCCAGTGGCAAGATCACCTGTGACTTGGTTCTAGAAGCCGTGAGGAAGCAGCCTGGTGGCCGGGCAACCAGCCACCCTGAGTGGCCACGGCCAGGATTCGGGAGGTACTGGTCACATGAGAGCCCCTCCCCTCCCTTCCCTGTAGACTAGGCAGGCTGCCCGAAGCAGAAGCAGTTGGGTTCTCTCATATCAAAATAGCAAAACACCAAAACGGAAGTTGAGCGAATCCCAGTCTTTACCATCCAAGCCACGAGCAAACCTTCCTCACACCCTGGAACTGTGTTTCTTGTACCAAGTGGAAAATAAACTCCAAGCAGCCAGTAAATAAATAAATAAACAAACAAATAAATAAATAAATATTTTTTTAAAATCTCAGGGATTGAAATAATGAATTCTATCATCATATAACAGTAGGAAATATTCCAAATTGTATTTTATAAGGCCTGCTATTCTCAGGGCCTTACAGTCTACATTTGTTTCCTGCTTCTTCCTAAACAACATGCATCTTACATTTTTAGAAAGCTGGAGCAATAGCTCATAATGTTTCCACCGAATTCAAAGGTTTAGATCTCAAGTATGCATCACGACATCAGAAAATATATGTGCTCTTTGAAGATCCAGTCATATCAGATGGCATCCTGATAATGTATTATTCATGACTCAGTTACAGATAAATAATGTGGTAACATGAAAGCAAAGCATTAAAAAGTCACATGTATGGGTGAACCCTTTTGCAAAAGAATAAAAGTTGAGGGTAAACAGGTTTAAAATAGGTAAGTAAATAAATAAATGTAGTGATTTAGGGAAATTTTAGAAAATTAATCACATGTTCTGGATAGTAAGCTCCTTTAGGATAAGGACAGACTAATTCAAATTCTGTAAAGTTCTAAGATGTTACATAGTACAGTTTCTTAGCATATTAAATATTACTTTATCTCATAATTAACATTTTAAAGTATATGTTAGAAAGGTAAAATCTTACTAAGAAATATAGATACTTTGATGACAAATTCCTGTTTATAATTTATAAGAGTAAGCAGAAAAACAGAAACGTATGATAATTTAATAGGGCATTAGTTGGAGAAGTATAAAATATTTTCCTATACAGTTGAGTGCATTTTAAGTAGAAATTGTGAACAGCCCTCATCTCACGATGATCTTACTTGGGGTAGGAGCATCTTTTATTATTTTCCTTGCTAATTTTTCTAATTTCGCTTTTCTCTTGCTGTGACATTAAATCAAATGAAACACTGTACCTCCAGGTTAAATGTAGAGTTGAGTGGAAGCTCACAGATACTCTATTTCATCAGAGTTACTGTAACCTAAAGGTTATATTAATGAGACCACGCGGTTTTCATTGTGAGACATGGAGCCGTCCATTTATCCAATAGACACTTCTTAGAACACCGAACTAATCACCCTGCTGTCCATCTTAAAACTCTTCAAACTCCCTGCCATTTGTTCACTGAAGAGCTATCCATCTCCCTGAGTACCGAGTATCTATCCCAGAACGCTCTTCTTCCCTTGCCATGCAACCCGTTCATGATGTCTCAGCCTTCTCTGAGAAGCCTTTCCCCTACCCATGCTGTGTTCCACTCTCCTGTGCATTCCCACAGTGCACAACACACACTCGGCAGTCACAAAGCACCTCTTTAGACACAAGGTGCTGCTGTTCAGACGTGAACAAGACAGATAGATCTGTCCTAGCTTTGTGGGCTATATGGTCAGGCTGGGAAGAAAGGCTTCCAGTAAACAATTAGAAATAACCACCACAAGTACGGGAAGTGTTCAGAGTGCCTTGGGGGAGAACAAAGGAGCTACCGACACATAAAGAGGCAGAAACTAACCTGGAGGGACGGAGAAGAGGAGACCTCCTTAACAACCTCACCGATTTTGCCGTGTGGGACAGGCAAAGAGAAGGAAAAATTTTGAAAAATATTCAAATGATGGGCAAAAAAAATCTCTTTTCTGAACAAAGAGAAAAAGTAGTGCAAGATGAAGCTGGAGAATGTGTTGAGCCTACATCATGCCAGAAGCCCGAGGCAGCTGTGGAAGTGCACTGCTGCTTTTCCCCCAGAAAGAACTTGCTAGGGCTGTGAGGGGGGCGGCTGACGGTCATGGCCCCATGGCAACTGCAGGATGCAGCCACCAAGGCCTCAACCTTCCCTGAGAGCTTCCCGCCCATGACTAACCACAACAGGACGAGGAGGGTCTGGTCCTTTCTGCTCAGAGCAAGATTGTTCTAAAAGTCTTGATCCAATCTTCCCTATTGGATTATCCAAGATCTTACCAGATTGGTTTCCCAGATGATATATACACCTAATGCCTGATTGCCCTCTTCCCTCAGTTTGAGACTCTCTCTGAATTTCAGTGTTAAGTTTGAGATATGATTATTTATCTTCAGACTTAATGACCAAATATTGTATTACAGAACAGATACTACCAATTTGACATATATAATTGCATTCCCAGCTTTCAATAATTTCAGTGTTGGTCCTAGGAAAACTGAAACACCAGTTGTGAAGAATTTATCATTTCTTTTCTAAAAAACTCAAAATCAGCTATGTCTGGATGAAGCAGATAACTCTCAATGGGCTGTGTTCTGTTTTTGTTAAACAAATATTTAATTACAGCAATTTATTGCTGGAAATAGCACAATACATTTGGTATTGTTCAAGCTACAACAGAGATGGGAAATGTTCACTCAATTACTTTTGTTCCGTTTGTACAATGTGCTACTTGTCAATTAGGATAATAAACAAGGCTTGTCTTCAAAGACAGAAACGTAGCAGACTCTTCTCTGAGTTCAAGTTGATCATATTTTGCTTATGTAAGAGTTTGCAATGATGACTCATGGACAAAGATAGGCCACATTTGCTTGTTTTGCCCTCATAATATTTAAACACACATATAAAAAGAAAACACATATAGGTCTTCATGGAAATGATGAATGAGAGATGAAAAGTTGCTACTCATATCAGGCCAAGAATGAGTTTCAGTAACTTTACATAAGGTCCACTTTACCCATTTTGTGACTTCACCATTATAAGGTATTTGAATCTTTGACCTCTGATTTAAGTGCACACATTAACACTGTGGCAGCTAAGAACAGATTTATCCAATATACAGGAAAAATATGACAGCCAAAACACTGGCACAAGAGTTACCACTTCAGAGGAGTAAAAACTTTAAACAGGGTCTTTGACTCTTAACCACTAAAAAGGTACGTATCTTACCTGTAGGTGTTTTTCTTCTATCTTTTTTTGGAGAAGTTCAAGACACTTGGTGAAGTCAGTGTGGTCTTGGTCAGGTGTTGAAATAATCTCACATCCCTATGTGTTTAAATTAAGAGAAAAGGTAAGAATATATAATGATGTCAGCCTTATAATGAACAAGATCAAACACTATAAAACTAAAGACAAGGTACCAATAGATATAGTCTATTATGCCTACATTATACCCCGATCATTAGTACCATCATCTTTTTTATTTCACATAAGAAGACATCTCAGAAATGGTGTTAGAATATCACAATAATGGTCTGATTATGACAATCATTTTATTAAACAAAAGTGTAGATTTATACTACATTAATGGTCTCTTTAAGAATCACTGCTGTGATGACATTAGAGATAAACATAAGGACTCTGGTACAAGTATTATAAAATATATTCACAGTAAAATCACCTGAAGTTAAAGTGAAACTTTTTCTTTTTCCGTTTTTTTTTTTTAAAGATTTTATTTATTTATTTGACAGACAGAGATCACAGGTAGGCAGAGAGGCAGGTGGGGTGGGGCGGAGGGGGGCAGGCTCCTTGCTGAGCAGAGAGCCTGAAGCGGAGCTCAATCCCAGGACCTTAAGATCATGACCTGAGCCAAAGGCAGAGGCTTTAACCCACTGAGACATCCAGGCGCCCCAAAATGAAACTATTTCTAAAAAATAAATGTGAATTTAAGCAGCCCTCCTAAGTTTACTTACATGAATGGAAAAACTTTTGGAACTAATGATAAAACTACATTTTAAGTAAAATCAACTCAGCTCTTATATGAAATTCCTTTACAGCACCTTTCTTACCCAAAATAAAAAGAAGCATGAAGAGCTACACCTGCATAAATATGTCTCTTGGATTACCTTTTGGACATAATGAAGTGAATTTATATGGTCTTTGCCTCTTCTACACCAGATACCTTACAGTGAGTGAAAAACCAGGATTCTATTTACGACTATGCAGCCACAACAGTGCCAGCTTGTTGGCACTCCTGGACTTCGACAGCTAGAGAAACAGTATTTCTGAAATGACACCTTATCCTCCACTGTCTTGCAAAGGCAAAGGCATGTAAAACCAGAATGCGGGACTTGAGACTTCTTAATTCCCAAATGTAACAATTCGTGGTCTCTCATAAACAGCTGAGTAAGGGGAAGTTTAATATAATCCAGTATATAAAGTTGCCATTCAAAGAGTTTTCAAGGATACAAAACACCCATACTGTCTCCTAAATTATTCCAAGAACTGTTCTCAGTAGATTTAGCAGTTCTTCTTTAACTTCAAGGTCTCTGTAAACGTGTCAAGCTCAACCTGGGCTTCATTCATTTATGACTACTGTCCTACAAGGTGATGATCAATGAAAAAATTAATTTCTCATCATTCAGAAATATACTATGCCCTAAAAGATATATGTCATTTTTACAAAATCATTGACATGTACTTTTCTGATCCTCAGAGTGCACTGAAATTTACTATGGTCACCAAGCAAGGGCATAAAGAAGTTGATTCGTCTCAGGTTAACACACTCTTAGAAGAAAGACATAAGCATATGCCAGAACCTGCAGGGAAATTATCAGGGCTGAGGAGATTAAACTGTCACCAAACCAAAAACAAACAAACAAACAAACCATTATACTGAAAGCTTGCTGAGGACAGGAATTACGTTTCATGCATTACTATTTCTAGCGCATGGCACCAGTCTGCTATCTGGTAAGTAATAACAATAAATGTTTAACTGATATTATTGAGGAATAAAAATGTATGTTGGCAAAGGCGTAGGAGAGCATGGTATCTTACTACTAATTACTGCATTTTTAACAATGGGAAATCACTTTTGTCTTTTTAGGCTGACAATATAAATAATCACTCCAGCAAAAGGAAACAAAATGAGAAAGTCAAATAGAAATAGCAATAATACAACAGATGATTAACAGACTATTATGTTCACAGTTATCGTCACAGAATCAACACAGATCCACAGGAAAAAATTATAGTGAATGAGAACCCAAGAAATAATCTAGTCCCACTATAATATTTTGTAGATTAAGGAAATCAAAGTGAGAAATTTAAATTGATTTGCTAAGACATGGACAGGTGGGTGCAACATTGTCACATCTAGAAATCTTTATGATTTAGATCTAGGATCTAAGGATCTAGGAATCCTTTACTCTTAATGATGTGGAAATAAATACCTAGATAACCTGATGCAAAAAGGTCAGATAACATCTCCAGAGTTGGTACCCTGAGAATGGTATCAAGTCAGGCTATGAGCTCTTCCAAAACATATGAGCAAGGCTTTACCTCATCAATTTAAGACAGACACACATAAGAGTGTAAGTCAGGACATGGGAACAGATTACCAGAACTGAAAAATGCAGACTGTATCTAAACCAAGAACTTCTAGAAACTCTGAGGTGTTTATCAGCCATCCAGAGCTTCTTGGAATTGTCATGAGTCCACATGATTCTAATCTCATCACAGACGGAGAAGGAATTCACTGGAAGTGCAAACAGCCCCAACAGCCCTCACCAGGCAGCTTACAACAGCTAGAAAGGAGACTGGCAAAACAAAGCATTAGCCAAAGTGCAATACCAGGCCTTTGGCCAACTGAAGATGTCTTTACTGTTTTCTGGGTCTTATGGTAACATTAATATCTAAAAGGGGGGGAGGCGCCTGGGTGGCTCAGTGGGTTGAGCTTCTGCCTTTGGCTTGGGTCATGATCCCAGGGTCCTGGGATCGAGCCCCACGTCAGGCTCTCTGCTCAGCGGGGAGCCTGCTTCCTCCTCTTTCTCTGCCTGCCTCTCTGCCTGCTTGTCATCTCTCTCTCTCTCTGTCAAATAAATAAATAAAATTAAAAAAAAAAAAAAGATCTAAAAGAGGGGAAATATAAAGCCAAAAAGAAACTATCAACATCCTGCAGACAAGGAAAAATGCAGAAATGCTCTAAAGTAGCAAGTGACGCTCATCTATTATATATTAATATCTATTTAGAATTATTTATGATATAGAGTAAGACTCCATTTGTTAGAGTCAGAAGCCTTGGGTACTGTGAAGAATTCTGTGAAGAATTACTGTGGATTAGATGCTTAAAAAACAAAACAAAAACTCACACTGATCTAAGATTTAGCAGATATAAAAGCTAAGAAATTTAGAGTATATCACTCTAATAATAATACATGGTTTTTAATATTAGCTTTCTAACAGATGTATGTATATTTAAGAATACACAGAAACCTTCCAAAATATAAACTACAAAACTCCCTAAACCACATTTAACAAACCAATGTTCAAGTGGAAACTTTTGTTTCAACTACTACTGTCTGATTTTCCTTAGTTGCTTGGAATGTATTTTTTAGGATACAAATTATTCTTTTATGAGCCAGCAGGTGGCTCCAATCTCATTCTATGCACTTGCCTTATGAAGTTTTTGTCCTTATACAAATAGAAATTTAAATAGTTCGATTCTAATAATAAGTTCCCTTTATGGACAACCACTTTTTCAAGCTGGATTATTATTTAATATTGCATTTTTAATAATTTTGTTTTATACTAGAATTCAAAAGGAAAAGATTTGGATTGATGTCACAAAGTTTAGTCTGTGTAAATGTCAAGGCTATTCTAATTTTGTTCTAACCTTCTGAAGATGAGGAACCACAATGCCCACCCTATGTCCTCCAAACCATAACCAAACATAAAAGGAAAAGCAAGAAAAACTAAGTTCAAACTAGTTTAAAAATTCTGTTCCAGTGTGTCGAACTGACCACAGATTTCCTCATCAGGTCTTTCTCATTCCCTGAATCAAAACCAGGAAAAGGCATATGAAAACTTAATTATAAATCAATTCCCAGAGGCCCAGTCAACTACTTTTTAGGAGCTTACTAGTTGTTTATTCCTTTATTAAACTGTACTGTGTACAGAGGAAGTAGGAATCTACCAAACACCAATGGCCCAGTGGTATAAATAAAAACATGAATATCATAATTAGTGAACATGTCAAATAGAAATATGTGTATGTCTGAGTGTAGGAAAGACAGCCAGTTAAAGGGAGGCTCCTTTTCTTCCTCTTTCCATACTAAGAAACTCCCAGCCATGCTTCACCACTATCCAGTAAGTGCCTGAAAGGAAGTCAGTCTTCTATTCTTCCCTAAGTTGCTCCTTTCTTTTTGATGGGTAGTGGGGACAGTGTGGGCATGTGAAATCCCATTTTGGTTTCGGGGCTGAACTACACTCTACAGGAAAGCCAACTGCAATACAGTGCAATGAGACACTCGGAAAATGAGCGATTAGCTTCTCCTCCATAGAGGTATAATAAACATCCAAATACTGCACTGTTGAGAATCATATTATAATAGAAAATATGCATTAAGAAAATGAAATAGTTTATAATATCAAGGAAATACCATGAGTTCATATTAAAATAACAGGTGCCCTAAGGTCCAGGAAATCAAAATTTAAAAACAGATATAAAAGGTGCAGAAAGATGCAGAAAAGTTACAAATAAGGTAAATTAATCCTATGGTCAACATGATAAATTAGCAGATTGGAGGAGACTGAAGACAAAAAAGAAGCAAACGTACTAAAGTTAACAGAAGTAGAACTTTACAACACACAAGGAAGTGTGCTCAGACAGCAAATGAACCAAAGTGGAACAAATCAGATAGACATATACACTGGCAAAAATGGCCATCTATGAAAATCCTTTTCTGCTAGTTTGGGAATGCATGATCTCCAGTCAAAAAGAGAAGAATCAATGTTCCTTGAGTATTGGGAAACTAACATCGGCATCACAGTTGCTAGGACGATACCAAGGCATGTCAAGCACTCAACAGAAGTTTGATGGATAGAAGAATGATGGATAGATTAAAAGCATCTCTCTCCTCATGGCACTAATGGTATGCTTCTCTAAAATATACACAGGGATAAGCCTTAGACAATGAATCTAACACAGAAAAGCAGCACTGTCATTATTTTTTCAAAGGTATGCTACTGCTGCCATAAGAAACTTTTGTATTAGGGCATGACTAATACAGATTCTTAAAGTGGCGATGAATACTAGTGCTTCATATGCAATTAAACAAATTAAAATCTAACAATGTTATCAAAGTTAACATCCAATGAGAGAACAAGAACCACCCATGTACATAGAGGCTAACAAACGAAGCACTATGAAGTACTACATAAATAACTCAGAATATCTTTGAATGAATTGTAATTCATTTCTTAAGACCAATGACAAGGAATCAAACTGACATCAAGGAACTAATAAAAATTTAGCAAAAAAGAGTTTTCAGGATATGCCCTAGAATGACAATAGCTCACTTCAATTTCTAGTAGTGCTAGCATCTATGGTCATAGCAAACACAAAAATGTGTGTAATATGTGTAATGCATGATCCTAATCACAGTAAAATCACAAATCAACTAAAACAGGGTTAGGGATGCCTAAGTGGCTCAGGGTTACATGTCTGACTCTTGATTACAGTCACGAAATCAGGTTCATGATCTTAAAGTCATAAGATTTAGCCCCACATTGGGCACTAGGCATGGAGCACGTTTGAAATTCCCCTCTCCATGTGCCCCTACCCTTACCCTGATTCATCACTGACTTATTTAAAAAAAAAAAAAAAAAAAGGTTTAGTTCAGTGTGGCACACTTACATTTTTAAAAAAGAAAAAATGTTTAAACAACAAGGGTTATGCTAAATGCTTAGATTAACCAATTCAACGTATTATTACGATATCCAATTTCATTATTTTATAAACTATTAATAGCCTACTTTGAATATTAAAATATTTTATTCAAATGACCAAATAATTTTATTATGTAACTTGTTATATCTACTTAACTACTATTAAATTATTAACCAAGCTATGAGCTTTAAGCCATAGCCTCATGAAGGTGTACACTGTGCCCTCTGTTCACTACTGCATCCCCGGTACCACAACCCAACACAGTAAATGGCAAGTAGGAAACATTTAGTAATGAATCAAGTCTCTTATAAAGGCCTGAGATCAATCATCACTTAGACGAGGATGAGCAGAGTTTTCTGCAAAGGAGCAGACAGGAGCTCTTTCAGGAGGTGCAGGCCATAGGGCCTGTGTCCCAACTATTCACGCTTCCTTTGTGTCATAAAAGCATCGATAGGTAATACAGAAATAACTAGGAATATGTGTTCCAATAAAACTGAAAATTGGAGGTCAGAGAATTGTCACATGCCATAAAACATTCTTCTTCTTTAGATTTTTTTCCACCAAACATTTAAAAATTTAAAAACACTTCTTAGCTTGCCAGTTATAGAAAAGCACAATGGGGCAGATCTGGCCCATGGGCTGAAGTTTACCAACCGATCCCTGACCCAGGCCCACAGTAAGTTTTTGTGATTACAGCCAAACCCTGTACATATGTGAGAAATTCAATAGAAGGGAAAAGATTCCGCCCTTTATTTATTTATTTTTTTTTTAAGATTTTATTTATTCATTTGACAGACAGAGATCACAAGTAGGCAGAGAGGCAGGCAGGGAGAGGAGGAAGCAGGCCCCCCACTGAGCAGAGAGCCCGATGCGGGGCTCGATCCCAGGACCCTGAGACCATGACCTGAGCCAAAGGCAGAGGATTAACCCACTGAGCCACCCAGCTCAGCCCTTTAAAGGAACCTCTGTGCACCTCGTTTTCCTCGTCTGTAATGGAACTAATCTGCCAACTAACATGGAGACGGAGGTTCCACGAGCTAGTGCACATGAGGCTCCCCGCCCAACGAGGAACTCTGCAGATGCTCATCTTGGCACCCTCGAAGATTCTCCAGAAACATCAGAGGCTACAGTCAGACCACCTCACATCAACGATTACTAGAGTAAGCAACATATTGTTAATATTCTCCCAAGAACTTTGTGTGCTGCTAACTTAACTATTTTTGAATTTAGTGACAACTCAAAGAAATTATTACAAGGCAATGAGTGTCAACCTAACAGCCAAAACCAATGCAGAAGTCTTTAGACTGTCGTTGTCAATGACTTCATCTACCATCTGCCAATAACTTAATATAAGTTAATGAGTTTTTACATTTAGCGCA
The DNA here is from genome assembly GCF_022355385.1 of Mustela nigripes. Lineage (NCBI taxonomy): Eukaryota > Metazoa > Chordata > Mammalia > Carnivora > Mustelidae > Mustela > Mustela nigripes. The sequence continues at coordinate 10,288,056 of NC_081560.1, read as the reverse complement.
CACAAAACCTATCAGGTTATATTATGCTGACTCCTCTAAAACTCTTTAATGGGAAAGAAAACAGATCCTTTTGAAAAAAATTATAGTACCATATCAGTTGTTATTTCATGCACTATATCCACAGAGAGACTGGGTCTCATTAAAACAAGAGGCAAGGAGTGAAGTCTGGTGAAAGCATTCCCAAACCCGCTGTTAGCTGACTCATTGTAGCTGAAGTCATTTGGTGCCCATCCATCTACCCAGGACAAGAAAGGACTTGTGCAAATTACCCTGAAGAGATTTTATGGGGCTCTGAGACTTCTGCTGTAACTTTATGGCCTGAGTTTATAAGGTTAAGAATTCAGAAGTGTTATTTCCTCCTAGGTACCACATGCACACCGATTCTGAATATTTATTTGGAGGGCTTGCATATAGTCTCTCACCTCGCATAATTAAATGCAGTATGTATGTAGCTATAAAATCGAAGATGCTTTTCAATAACCTAAGATTTTTCCTAATAAAATGTAACCTAATTCTTTGGAAAATCAGAGAATTTTAAAACTATGTTAAAATTAGAATCTTAATATTGTAATCTGCTGATAATTAACTGTCTTCCTCATTAAATTAATAACACCTATAACTACTATTTGAGTACACCATTTGTTACAGGAGATGTTAGTCACTTTACAAGAGTTATGTTCTTGCATCCCCACAATACCCTTATAAGGTAAGTGTCATGATCACATTTAAGATACACAGACTCAAGTTTGGAGAGATTAAATAACTTGCCCAAGATCACACAACTGCTGAGGCCATTCTATGTGATCTGAAGCCCATACTGTTAACTAATCATACTTTGTACTCAACCCTGCTTAATTAAACTTTGGGTATTTTGGCAGATTGAAGCAGAAAAATGCCTTTATAATTTGTTCTGAACCTTGATTTAGTTGGTTTTCTCCAGTTTTAAGTACCTGAAAATCCTTTAGCTCTTCAAAGACATGACTCCTACCTGACCCCATGCTGTTTCCGTAGTAGCCCAAGGTATAAAAACCTCAGCGTGGCAAATGGGCACTAAATGCTTAGCTCTCTTGCTCTCCTTCTTTTCTGCTTTCCTAACTTACAATGTTATCACAATATTTATCATTATATTCATGAAAATTCTGCTATTTAACTTACCATTATGCTCAATAGCTCAGTCTGTAAGTGTTTCTTTTGGCTTATTTTTCTTAGAATTAGAGAAAATGAAATTACCAGGAAAATAATAAGAAAATTGTTTATGATCTTTGATATATGTTGACGGGTGCTTTCTAGGAAGGATGAAAAATTCCATATTCCCACTCGTAGTAGAGGAGGGTAAAGAGTTTCTTAAAATATAACAGTAGGGAAGATAATTCATCATGAATTTCTTACTGTGAATTAATTTAATTGCTATTCTTGCTTCTTAATAAGCAAAGAAATCACTTTCACTAAGAGAAAGAGGACTTCACTGGAGAGCAAGGAAGAAAAAGGTAAGATAATTCTGGAGTGTGAAGCAGACATGAAACGGGAAGTGGTTTATCAGATTGAAGACTGAGCGGTGAAGAACAGTTTGAAAGAAATGGACATTTCTGGAAGTGGAAATAGGTGTCAATCAACCTATTGTAAAAGAGGGTGTAAGAGAGGAGGCAAAAAGCTATCAAAGATTACCTTTCAAGTTGGCTCAGAAAACAAAACAGTTTACTATCCCATCATATTTTTTCTATTTTCTTTTTATTATGTTATGTTAGTCACTATACGGTACATCATTAGTTTTTGATACAGTGTTCCAAGATTCATTGCTTGCATGTAACACCCAGTGCTCCATGCAATAGGTGCCCTCCTTCATACTCATCACCTGGCTAAACCATCCCCCCACTCTCCCCTGCTCTTTGAAATCCTCAGTCTGTTTCTGGAGTCCATAGTCTCCCATGGTTCAATGATAAGAGTTTTACTGAGTATTAAAATTATGGCTCTCACACACTTTATTTTCCTCTATTTAATGGCAAAGTTGCCTTTCTTATTGTACATAAGCATGATAAACACTTAAAAATATTTTGGGGAGACAGAGTCAACAGTCTTCTAAAATTTGAATCTGTTAAAATATTAATAATGAGTTTCCATAATCATTCATTAAACTGAAGTGGCCGGGCGCTTAGGTGGCTCAGTGGGTTGAGCCTCTGCCTTTGGCTCAGGTCATGATCTCAGGGTCCTGGGATCGAGGGCCACATTGGGCTCTCTGCTCAGTGGGGAGCCTGCTTCTCCCTCTCTCTCTCTTCCTGTCTCTCTGCCTACTTGTGATCTCTGTCTGTCAAATAAATAATCTTTTAAAACAAATAAATAAATAAATAAATTGGACTGGCCAGAATTCTAACAAGAAACTGCCTGTCAGATTAAGAGTATAGCAGGTATAAGGCAAAATGACATATACTCCAGATAATCAAAGGTAAAGATCCAAAATTAGCCCAAGGTAGTTCTTAAGTTTAGTTAGACAAAACCAACTGGAATCTAATGATCTATGTTTCTGATATAGGTATGAAAATGGTCTTTTACTCTGTAGAAATGTAATCACAAAATAGCCATTTCCCATTTTCCTCTTTATTGTATAAAGCATACTATGGTAGATTGCTCCTTCCATTTTATTCACCAAACTTCTAAAAACAGTTTACTTTTAAACTAAAAAGATTTTTTTTTTTTATCATCAAATGACAGCCTACAAGTAATGATTTCTTCAGCAAGAATGTCACATGATTAAACTCTTAAAAACCCCAAGTAACAGGTTGCCTGATGTAATTTAGTGTTCTCCTTCTGGTTTTCTAGATCACGCATAAAAGAAAAGAATAAACGCAATTTAACCTTGTTGCAATTCTCCATTCAATCCCAAACATAAAGAGACATTCTCATCTAGTGCAATCTTCACTGCCCTGGGTGTTATAAGATAACCTTTCCTTTCAACACGGCATTGAATGAAAACTATAGCTTTCCAAACAAGAAAGTCACCACTTCCATTAATGGAAGTCAAAAGTCTTTTTAGAACAACATGGGGTCTTAAATGATGGCTTTTTTCCTAAAAGCAGAGCCAGAGTTCTTTTGGAAGAGAGTGCCCCAAAGTGTTAATATAGCAGGCTTCAGACTGTTATCCTAAAAAAGCTTTGCCTACAAGGTTGGCCCTTGGCTCACAACTAAAAACCTGAATGGTAAATACTTCCCTTATACTAAAAAGAAAAAAAAATTTTTTTTTCCCTTAAAAGCTAATAGTGGCGTATTGTGCCTAAACTGTTTATTTAATGTGGTTTATGCTGAGCAACTGCTTGCTTTCTTCCTGGGAGTCTGGAATTTTGATACATACAATGCACAGGGTGTGGGTGCCCTACATATGGATGCCCCCAGTAATATTTTGGGGACAGAGTTTCCCTGGTGAAAATACCTCACACTTATTGTCACAATTTGATTAAGCACATCCGTGTGACACCACTTGGAAAGAACTCTTGGAACTAATGATTGGTTTTCTCCAGACTTTGTCCCCATGTGCCTTTCCCCTTCACTGATTCTACTTTGTATCCTTTTGGTATAATAAATCACAGGCATGATTAGTATAAAAAAGACGAGAAAAAACAAGCATTGGTGAGGATGTACAGAAAAGGGAACCCTCCCAGCACTATTGGTGGGAATGCCAATTGGTACAGCCTCTGTAGAAAACATAATAGAAGTTCCTCAAAGAATTAAAAACAACTACCACGTAATCCAGTAATTCCACTTCTAGATATTTACCCAAAGAAAACGAAAATACTAATTTGAAAACATATGTGCACCTCTATGTTAACTGCAGCATTATTCACAATAGCTGAGGTGTGGAAGCAACCTAAGTGTTCATGGATATAGGAATGAATAAAGAAGATGTGGTATACATACACAACAGAATGTTACTCGGCCATAAAAATCTTACCATTCATGACCATATGGATGGACATAAAGGGTATCGTGCTAAGTGAAATAAACAAGACAAAGGCAAATAATCGTGTGATTTTACTTAGAGAATCTATAAAGCAAATGAACAAAAAACACAGAGAAAGTCATACATACAGAGAACAAACTGGTAGTTGCCAGAGGAGCTGGGGTGGGGGGGGATGAGCAAAATAGGTGAAAGGGATTAGCGGTACAAACTTATCCAGTTATAAAAGAAATAAATCATGGAAATGAAAAGTACAGCACAGAGGATATGGTTAATAAGATGAGTAACTTTGTACGCTGATAGATGGTAACTACACTTTCAGTGTGCACTGCATGGTGATGGAATTGTCAAATCACTATGTTGTACACCTGGAACCAATGTATTTCTGTCAACGATACTTTAATTAAAGAAAAAAATCACAGCCAAGAGTATGACTATATGCCAAGTCCGTCCTCCTAGTGAAGCACGGACTTGGGGATGGTCATGGAAACCCTGGAAGCAGAGAGCTTAAGAGATTCTTCCTCATTTAGGACGTGTGAATACACTTCTGTTTTATAATGTTCCTGGACACATCCAGACCCTGCGATGTGCTCCTGGTGTGGATGTTGTTCCTTCACAGCCACTCTAAATATGCTAAGGAAAAAAGGAGCCTCCGTCAGGGCTCCCTGCCAAGTCTCCCCAAAACTGGAAAGTGAGGAGAGGGGCAGGCAGGCAGCCAGCATCGAAGGTAGCGTAGGTGAGTACCGTTGCCCAATTACTTAAAACTAAGTAGAAGCAGAAAAGGGAAGTTAAATACCACACAGAGAAAAGGAGGTCACAGAACTTCCGAGTACCTGATCCTGATCCTCACTTTGCTTTGAGAAAATTCCCTCCTTTCCACTAGAGGATTATTGCATAGTGGTGAGAAAAAAAATGTGGATTCCTGGGCCAGAATGCTTGTTTAGATCCCACTTAACCACTTCCTAGCTGTGTAAGCTTGGGCAAGTTGTACAATCTCTTTGTGCTTTCCATGATCTCTATAAAGTGTGCAGAATAGTTTTGACCTAATGGAGTTTGCTGCAAAGATACTGTGGAGGCTGAGAAAATTAAGGCCATCCCACCTCAAGTTTAGCTGATGTGGGAAACAGAGGTAGAAGAAAATCATTAAAATTCCTTACCTACTGACAAGCCCTTGAAACAAAAAGAGTGGCTCTCCCCTGGGGACTCAACTGCCCTCACCTTGAGGTTTTGCTAAGAACAATCCTAGCCTGACCGACCCCCTGCTCCAACAGGTCCAACCAGGATCCTGTAAGTCTACTTTAGGAAACTTTAAATTGCCAAGATAGTGTCGAGAATCATTCCCAAGGATATGGCCCACTGATATACATCTAAAGGGTCTCACGAGAAGATTTTTACTACTGGTAATAAATAACCTTTCTCCCAACAATAGCTAGCTCCTCAAGGTCCTGGAGACCTTGATTCCTTAGAGGCTTACATCATCCATAATCCCCTTTGTCCTCAACCCATTGTTGAGTCCACCCCTACTCTGCCTTTAAAAACTCTGACTGTAATCTGGTTTGGGGTCCAAGTCCCTACTCCGCTGTGTCGGGTATACTTGGGCCCAAGCTCAAGATCGTCAAATAAACCCTCATGTGATTGCATCGGTGCTTGGCTCCTTGGTGGTCTCTTGGACACGAAAACTCGGGCATAACAATACATGAATTTATAATTAAAAGTACATACAGAATATTTGGCATGTTAGAAGCACTTTAATATCATTGTTGTCTAATACTGTTATTTTTAAGCTTGTAGTGATTATTTTTTCCTATCAACTTTTTTAAAGGTAGAAGGAACCTGAAACAATGAAACAGGATTAGAACCATCCAAATACATTTTGACTTATCTAGAAACCAAAGTGCATCAGGTGTTGTAGGTAGTCAAACTCACTGAGAAATACGAAGGCAAACAAAATTACATTTTGGGCAGCCTTCCTTACAATGGTATTTTCCATGATGAATTTCCAAAAGGGGCATACAGAATGTCAAATTCCACAAATCCATTTGGTCACAGAAAGCTTTTTTTGTATCAGTTATGGTGTGGCACCAGCGGTTTGCTGATTACAGTAGCAGGATTACATACCTGCTTCTGTGATGAGAAGCTACTTCCTACTGAGATGAGAAGCCACTTCCTACTACGGATACCAGGATGAATGACCATAGACCTCAGGCTGCAGAGGATCATGGATTAACAGACACCAAAGAAGAAAATTATTAAAAAATTATATCAAACTTCCTACTGAGATGAGAAGCCATTTCCTACTACGGATACCAGGATGAATGACCATAGACCTCAGGCTGCAGAGGATCATGGATTAACAGACACCAAAGAAGAAAATTATTAAAAAATTATATCAAACT
>NC_081560.1:10205650-10281704 GCF_022355385.1 Mustela nigripes | reverse complement strand
CAGCAAGAAAAGTCCCAACAGATATAGGTGGGGAGCCAAGCAAGGGAACATTGATGAGCAGGGGCGTCCCATGAGCCACACAAAGGAGTGAAAGAGACAGAGTCACAGAGGCCCTAGAGAACACAGAGGAGGATTAGGAGAGTTAGGCAGTCCAGTTGAGGTCATTTGAGAGGCACTCAGGAGTTCTTAAAAAAGTAAAGCGCATAGACTTCCCCTTTTTAAATGCTTAAAATATGTTAAACAAACTCAAACAAAACAGGCTTTGAAAAATGTAGACCATTTAAAATAAAGTCAATTTGAAAGGACTATGATTGAGGCAAGCATAAGAATTAAGGTATATTGGAGAGATCCTTCCACTTAATGTCCCCTGCTTGTCTCATCATTCTCCTGGGGAGATGCTAATAAGGATGAGCTAACCACCTGAACAATATAAAGTGAAGAACCTGTCACTCAGTTATCAATGGAAACTGCCTGTCTATAATTCCCTTAACAGAGGTCTATATCTCAACATATGTTAATTAGTCTTAATGTGCAAGCCTAAGAATTTACTACACTCGGGGGCTTTATTTTTTAAAGAACTGTCCCAGTCAATGGAGTTGAGCTTTATACAGCCACATAGTTTCCTCTGTATGGTATAATAGCCAAACTGGCTAACATTTTACAATTTCTAACAGCCCAGTTTGCCATTTTCTCTAAATTAATTGGACCACATCTAAAAGTTGTTGGCATGTGGCCAAGCAGAAGTAGAAAAGAGATACAGCTAGGAGGAGGAAATAATAAGATTCATGACCTTCCATAGATTAATAGAGATGTTTTTAACTGGAGATTAAAAATATCTCTGGAGATTTTATGAAATTTAAATAGAATTGAACCTGAGGCATTATCAAACTCAAAAGGATATTTTCAGTAATTTTTATTCTGATTTATTAAATCTAGGTCCATAAATTGTACAATTACGGAAATAAATGGATTGAAATCTTTTTAAAAGCAGCATTACTGAGAAAAGTATTTAAAAAAAAAAAAAAAGCTCTTAAAGCTCTTATGTAAACAATTTTAGACAGTAAAACCAAATACTCCACCTAAGAACTTTTAGAGTACTTCTACATGTCTGGCATTACATGATCATTATTACAAGTGTATGAGAAAGCCAGGGCTGATTTAATTTCACATGCCTTAGTAAGACTTCCATACGTGCAAGCTAGCAACTCAAAAAATAATTCATACAGTTAGCCCAGGAAATCATGACTTTACTATTTATAAAAATCCACAAACTACAATGCCAAGACTCAGTGGTATCTGACGTCTCTGCCTGAGTACGATACCTAGCTCTACCTGCCACCCCCACTGTTTGAAAATCAGTGTCCTCATCTTTAAATTTGGATTAATACACAAGCATTTCTTGCTTAACACTTATAGTCCATTTATGAAAAATCAGACGTTCTATTCAAATGTCAACCAGAAGCCAATTTCCCATTTTTCTGACAGGTGAAAGTAAAATCTGAACCCAAAACCTCAGTCTCCAAAGATGTAACAGAAACATTTATAGAAGTAACAGTCATTAAGATGAGATGTAAAATGATGAGCAACTTTTTATTGCATAAAATATTCCTAATATCTTATAGTTCTGAAAAGGAGCACAGGTTAAAAACATTTAGACATACTACCCTCGTCTTTCAAGAGTAGTCTTCAAAAATTTGGGTACAGTCAAACCAGTGTTAGAGGATGAGAAAACCTCATTAAAAACATTGATTTAGTATAAGATATTCTTCAATAATTCATCTATTTGCTTAAAAAAATTTATCTTTCTAATTCTGAAAAAGATATAATGAAAGACAAGGAGAATAATATGCCTGGATCTCTATTTCTACTCCTGAACTTACAGTGCTAGAATTATCTGGTAGCCTAGAATGCTCTTGTTATGGCTTTAATCAAAATTGGTGGTTTGGCATCAGCCTAGCCTTTCTGCTAGTCTTATTCATCATTTATACCAGGGGTCACGTATGTTTTCAGTCAAGTCTTGCTTTTTTAACTTCAGTTCTACCAGGATCTTTGGCCCACACCATGTTGTAGTATTTTTTGACCACTGTTGTGACACCATATTGTGTTATTCCACGACTTGGAAGGTTTATCAAAGAAGATAAAAATCAGAACTTAGATCTAAAGTCCTTTTCCTGACTTAAAACAAGAGTCATTTTCACCTGACAGTCTAGCACAAGGCCTTCTGTTTATAGTAACACTTTCTGGAATGCTAAATACTCATCTGTAGCACAAAGGAAGACATCCATAGGCTACCTACACCCTTGCTAATTTTCTATTACCAAATCACCTTGGTTCTTCAATGTTCTGTCTTGGTTCAATCCTATGTCCTATAAACAGCGTTTGTCTAATTTAATAACTTATTAGTTTGGGCATTCTTAGTCTGGCCCAACTACTGCCACCCCAGCACTGAGGGTGGAAGGGAATGGCATGATGGAAATGTGAAGGCACACTGTCTGGTTAACACACTGACTATTAACCTATTGGTGTGACATTGGCATTGATTCCCAGAGATGCTAAATACCTGTGCAAGCGACTTGCCCAACAGGTCGGATAGAACGTCTTGACACACAGCAGTGGCAGCTGAGTCTCAGTTCTTTTTAACAGAAAGATTAAATCTTTCTATTCTTTCAAAATTCTTCTAAGTCATGGATATTGACCCAAGAGCTGTCTCTGACCAGATCTGCCATTTTCTTTTGAGTCATTTAAACTTTATGGACCTTAGCTTTTTCATCAGAAAACTGGGCTATATAACATTGTTTAATTTTGTATTGTATTTAAATTATTGTATTTACACGATTATATTTATATTTATCAAATATATTTCATTACATTTATCAAATATTTTCATCTATCCTACACACCTACATTTTTGGAAAAACCTTGTTATTTTATGGCTCTTTAAGGCACTTAAAATACAGCTACGAGTTCCTTAGTCTCCTAAATATAAAGGAAACATGTTTGAAAACCCCTCCTCCTACATCTAGTCAAGAATCCATAGACCACATGTCAATCAAAGCATATCAGGAGCTCCACGATATAACAGTTTCTTCAAAAGTTCTCAGGTAGGGCCCCTGGGTGGCTCAGTAGGTTAAAGCCTCTGCCTTCAGCTCAGGTCAAGATCCAGGGTCCTGGGATCGAGCCCTGCATCAGGCTCTCTGCTTAGCAGGGAGCCTGCTTCCTCCTCTCTTTCTCTCTTTCTGCCCGCCTCTCTGCCTACTTGTGATCTCTGTCAAATAAATAAATAAATTTTTTTTAAAAAGTTCTCAGAAAACTAAAATAAATGTGGGTAATTTAGACTGGGTAATTAAGAAGGCTGAAATAGCTGATCCTTGACTTGAATCAAGGAATAGTGACTCAGAAAATAATACATAAACAAATAAAAATATCAGGGGAAAATCTATAAGAAACATTCTTCATTCAGAGCTAGTATCATGAGCCACACAGGGAAGAACTGAGACACAGGGGCAAAAGAAGAAACGCAGATATCTTTCAGCTCAATCTGAAAAGGAAAGCTTTATGGAGTAAATTAAGAAAGGCATAGCATATGCATTTTTATGGACCTAAGGAATTAAGTGGTGGACTTAACTCTCCCCTACATGTCTAAAACCCAAAGGAATAAATAATTAAGACCTATGAACAAAAAGATTAGTGGTTGGGTTGCTTAAAGCAGGTTATGCATATGGGGCGCCTGGGTGGCTCAGTGGGTTGGGCCTCTGCCTTCGGCTCAGGCCATGATCTCAGGGTCCTGGGATCGAGCCCCACATGGGGCTCTCTGCTCAGCGCGGAGCCTGCTTCCCCTTCTCTCTCTCTCTGCCTACTTGTGATCTCTGTCAAATAAATAAACAAAATCTTTAAAACCAAAAAAAAAGCAGGTTATGCATATAAAGAATCAAAGAAAGAACACCAATAGCTAATGTTTTCTTCTTCCTCCTTACATATCACTAATTAAAGACTAGGAATCTATTATGACATCCTTAAAACATCTTTCTCACTGCCTAACACTCAGAACAAAGTCAGTCAGATGGTGTGGTAGCCAGCCTCCAAGATGCTACCAAGGATTCCTGCCATCTGGTATTGACAACCTTGTGCAGTCTGATCCCACACTGTACCAGGGTTGGTCTGTGTGACTAGCAGCATCTGCCAGAAGACATACTAAGACGGCGTATCACTGCTGAAATTAGGTCACGAGAAAGACAGCTACTTCTGTCTTGGGCTGGTTGTCTTGCATGCATGTCCTTCCGAATCCCTTCTCCGCTCCCTCTCTGGACAGCAAGCGGCCATGTTGAGAGCAGCCCAAGTTATAAGAGAAATTCATGAAATTGTAGTTAACTCCAAATTTTCCTTTATCCTTGACCTCATTTCATTGATTTCAGAAATTGAGGCATAGAACTGATGCTTCCAGTCACTAACCACTGAGAAATAACAGCCAGAGAGACCAACTGGCAATGACATGATCCATCTTAGAAGAGAATTCTGTAGCTGCAGTGCAGCCCTGAGATGACCGAAAAACACAGCTACACTATATAACCTCAGGAGAAACCTCGAGCCAGAAGCACCTAGTTAATTGACTTCATATTCCTTACCTGGAGAAAGCGTGTGAGATAAAAATTGTTTGCCATTTCAAACAGCTAAAATTTAGTATAATTTATTCCACAACAATAGATAACTAATGCAGATGGCAAGATCTGGGATATAAAATATTCTGTTTAAAAGCCAGCGAATCAAATACTCTAATACTCTATATATAAGTGTTCTCAGAAATTAGGCAGGCAAACCAATTTAAAGTTTTGTATAGTCAGGAGTGCTGGGTGGCTCAGTGGGTTAAGCATCTGACTTAGCTGAGGTCATGATCTCGGGGTCCTGGGATTGAGCCCATGAGGAATCTCCTTGTTCCTTTCTCTCTCCCTCTGCCCCTCCCCATGCTCAAGCTCATGCACTCTCTCTCTCTCTCAATAAGTAAAATCTTAAAAATAAAAAAATTTAATTTAATTTAAAAAGAAATAGAGTTTTATATGATCATGCAAGTTTGGGTTTTTTCTTTAAGTCAAAGACTACTGGGGAAAAAACTATGTGAATAAATCTTGGCTGCAAAATCCACTTTATAATTTTAAGAAACTTAGCATTTTAAATTCCTTCTTTATTTTACTTTCTTCACTACAGTCCCAGCTTCAGCTTCACTGAAAACCCAGAGCAGGTAGAAGGGAAAAAAAAAAGTATTTGAAAGCAGAGATAACCTTCTTTCATTTGTAAAAGAGCAGCCTGAAGACTGCCTAAATTGGAGATAATGGTTTATATGAATCGTGTGAGATGCAGCATTAACTTGTTGTCATTAGCATCATTATTAAAACTGTAGCTAAACACTCACCATGTGTTATACGGGGCACATTAGCTATATAAAATATATCATTGGTGCCCTCTGGGAACAGATCAGAAAAGTTCAAAGCTGTGAGTTCCCACTGATACTTGAAAAAAACTGGATTGCACTCTATCAATTTATAACTACGCAATGTAGGATTTATTAGATGAGCTAATCTTACTTTGAAAACTATACCTTAATACATAAAAATTAGCTTTGAGGTTAAAGAAATTGAAGCAGAAGTTATAAGAGAAATTCATGAAATTGTAGTTAACTCCAAATTTTCCTTTATCCTTGACCTCATTTCATTGATTTCAGAAATTGAGGAGCTGGCTTCCCCTCATTTTCTGTTATTTCCCACCGTGCATAGGAACGATCAGACGGACACGGCAGCTCTAGCAAGCCGGCAGCATGTAAGAGAAGGGGAGAAAAGACATCCGGCCAGATCTTCAACTTGTTTCTAAGTCTGCTTGCTCCTGCCTCTCCTGCTATTTCTTCTGCTTCTGAAAATAGGATTAATATCTTTGAATTTATAAAACTCTGTATTGTAAGCAAGGCTGAGGGCTTTCCAACCCAAAGACGTTGACGTACGGAGTTAATGAGAAGTGAGGCTGTGGGGAATGAACGGAAAGATGCCAATGTTAAAGTAATTGAGCATGAATATCAAACACTGACTTGGGAACAGTCTTCATTTGCTGATGGCGAATCTGATCAGCTGGTGGGCAGAGGGAACATGCCCAGATCTGCATTCACTGCCAGCCCCAGAATTGCCAAATCATAACAGCCTCTGCATTAGACACTTGGTGTCTCTGTGTCACCATTTAGAATCACGTTTTCCTTTTTCTCCTTCCTTTCCTTCCTATGAAAGTTTCACTCCTTTTCTTCTTTCTGATTTATCTCACTCATCCCCATGCCTTATAAAGAATTAAAATTTTTATCTCAGTAACTGCAGTTTCTTTTACAAGTGTGCGATGTGCTAATACCAGTTCAGAAGAATACAGATGATGGTGTTGTGGCTGAATTGCTGAGCTATAATTTTTATCTAAAAAACTCTGCATTGTCCTCTAAAACCAGTAAAAGCTTAAATTATTAATTACTGTAATACACTCCTATGTGTCTTCTATCATTCTTAATTGGATCATATGTGCATTCTTTGTAGCAGTAAGGATCTCTGGGAGGTTTGCACAATAGTGATAAAATGAACACTCTAATAAGTGGTATGTCATTATTAATTTCAAGTTGTAATGAATAGTTTTATTCAGAACAGGGTAATGACAGTTTTAAGAAAACTAAAATTAAAGAAAAAAACTGGTTCTCAAATTTTGGGGACACATGATTATGCATTTTGATAAACATTCATTTACAAGTCTATTTATTAGTTTACAATGCAAACAATAGACAATACTTAAAAATAAGTCAACTGGGAACTGGTTAAATTAAATACAGTGTATATATTAAATGAAATTAAAAATGACTTTTGAAAAATATATATTAACTAATGAGGTAGGCAGTAATAGTATATTATTAAATAGGCCTATATAAACTCATTTAAAATACATACGCATGAAGGACTAAGTATTAATCAATATCTGATGGTGAAAGAATTACTAAGCCTGTGTTTCTACTTGTCATTTTCTACATCCTATTTCAATGTGTATTACAATTGATATAAAATTTTTTTAATAACCAAAAAGTTTCTAAATCCATACACATACCCCAAGAAAGCCAGAAAGAACATAAGAAAGGCAATCATATATGAGATCTTAAATATAAAGTGTTTATAGTTTACCTTGACAGCATAATATTCTTTAACTTCAGGCCTAATAGAATCAAAGTCTCCACTGATGAATTCAGGCAAAAATCTGAAACAAAGAATTCCAAGTAAGTCAACTAATTAAGACTACTTGTTTGTTAACCTTTAAAACTGTGCCAAGAGGATGTCTTACACTCTTGGTTTCCATACAGAATGGTTAAGAGTAACTCTACATACCCAACTAATACATGAAACTAGTCACACTGTCAGTCAATGTTCATCCTGCTTCAACAACAAAAAAAAGATTATTGGTTTAAAAAACTCCCAGTTCAGAGGCAGCTGGCTGGCTCAGTCAGTTAAGTGTCTGCCTTCAGCTCAGGTCATGATCTTGGGCTCCTGGGATCGATCCCCACATCAGGCTCCCTGCTCAGCAAGGAGTCTGCTTCTCCCTCTCTCTTCCCCCCACCCCCTTGCTCATTCTTTCTCTCTCTCTCTCTCTGTCTCATTCTCTCTCAAATAAATAAAATCTTTAAAAAAAAAATACAATAAACTCCCAGCTCAAAAACCCTAAAACCTTTCCATATTACTTTCTACATATATACAAACCTTTACATTATTGTGCCTCACACAAGCTCAGAACTTGAACAAATTTGAACAGAACACGTGAGGAGGAGGATTACTCATTCTCTGCAGAGCAGGAGTCAGTTCAAAGACATTTTCTAGATGCACTGTTGGCATACTTCTAGAAACAGGAGGCTTCTAGACAGGTTTGAAATACTACACAAATCACTAGGGAGAGGGAGAGAACTCCCCCAAACGAATGCTTCTAATTACATCATAATTGTCTCATTTCTCTTCCCTACATTTATATTTTTTTAGAACTCTTCCAGAAAGCCTATCTTACTCTATGTATATAAGCCATCCTTTACTATTATTTACATAATACATTTGCATGACCTGGTAGGATTTCTTCCAACTTAAAACTAAGTGTGGAAAATGAAAATTTCCTGGATTTCTCAGTGCTCCTACAAAAAGCCTTAGTCTCCACAGCCTCTGAAAAATATATTATGTAAAGAAGGGAATGTGTGCCTTCATCCTCCAGAAATATTCTACTTTTCCCATCCCATGAGAATTGGCTCTGCAGGTGTTTATTTACCTGTTAACTATTCTGATTCAAAAGAATAATAAAACTTCAAATATGTCTTCTCAAGAGGGCCATGTTGCTATGTAATAGACTAGATCCCTAGCTAAAAGAAGACTAGAGCTTTAGTTCACTGAGTATTACATGTCAAGAGTTGAAGCCCCAGAACTTGGGTGCCTCTCTAAGTCAGAAAAGTCAAGACAGAGAAGCTCTTGGTGGGTTGGGGTTAGGATTCAGGGTCATAGAATTTCCAGAGACTCTTGCAAGAGGGTAGAAGCTGCCACAACCCACTTAATACATTTAGAGGGAAAAATCATATTTCCTCTTCTTTCCCATATGAACGGTGCAGCTACAAGCACAGGACAATGGGCCTGGCTGTCACTGCAGGGCCAAAGGGTAAGAACAAGAGCAATGGGGACCGAGGTATTACGAAACTAGACTCAGAAATCCTTATATATTCACTCAGGATACAATTAATAAAGACGAACATGAAAAACCCAAAACTAACTCTGTTCTTTCAGGCACTTTTTTTTTTCCCCCCCAAATTTTGACCTTAACTGGAGGTATTACTTCTTCAGTCTAACCTAATCTAACTAATCTATGTCAGACCAACTCTTCTTTGGGCTCTCTATCCCTAGGACAAATGGTAAGAAGTTCTACTATAATGATCTGTACCGCTTGACGTGCTCAGATTTCATGGTTGGTTTAACCAATGATAGTAACCTATTGAAATGTCTGGTAATTAATAAAACTGTGACATTCATTGAATATCAACCATGTACAAAAGACTGTACAAAAGACCATAGTTTATCTCAGAATAAAGCAGAATTGGGAAGTACCTACGTTTTTAAATCACTTGCCTGGTTTCAATATCTTCCTGTAAACTTTTCTCCTCAAAACATCCCTGGCCACATATCAATTACTTCTAATTTCATTTTATACCTATCAAGGTAAATACTTTTTACTCTATCCACATGAGGACTAAAAATAGACTATTAGCTCTTTCCTGTTTTACCTGTTGCAAAAATTCATGAATTTTTTTAAGTTTCGTTAAAATGCCTCCATCAAAACAAGATGGGATCAGGAGGGAGACAAACCATAAGAGACTCTTAATCTCACAAAACAAACTGAGGATTGCTGGAATTGGGGGGTAGGGAGAGGGTGGCTGGGTTATGGACATTGGGGAAGGTGTGTGCTATGGTGAGTGCTGTGAAATGTGTAAGCCTGATGATTCACAGACCTGTACCCCTGGGGCAAATAATATGTTACATATTAATTTAAAAAAATAAAAAGAGGGGCTCCTGGGTGGCTCAGTGGGTTAAGGCCTCTGCCTTTGGCTCGGGTCATGATCCTGGAGTCCTGGGATCGAGCCTCGCATCGGGCTCTCTGCTCCTCGGGGAGCCTGCTTCCTCCTTTCTCTGCCTGCTTGTGATCTCTGTCAAATAAATACAATCTTTAAGAAAAAAAAAATTAAAAAATAAAAAATAAAATAAAAAAATAAAAAGAATAAAATATATATCAAAAGCAAAAAACACAAAAACAAAAAAAAAACCTCCATCAAACAACGTTCAAACACCCATAGAACAAAACTCATACAGATCTCAGAATATTATTGCTTGCTAGGGTCTGAATGTTTGTGTACCCCTAAAATGTGTATGTTGAAATCTTAACCCCTAATATGATGTTGTTAGGTGGTGAGGTCTTTAGGAGTTGACGAAGTAAGAGGGTGGCGCTCTTGTGACTGGGATTAGTGCCCATGAAAAAGAACCCCGCACCACCACCACCCCGCTCTCTTATCCCTTCCACCACATCAAGACACAGTGAGAAGACAGGCATCTATGAACCAGAGGGAGTGGATCTTATCACACACTCAATCTTGATCGTGGACTTCCCAGCCTCCTCAACTATGAGTAATAAGTACTTGTTGTTGACACCATCCAGGCCACGGGATTCTCTGGAGCAGCTGGCGAGGATGAGGCATTCATTGCTGGACAGGGTAAAAGGAATTCCTCCAATATCCTCATTATCCTTTGTAAGAAACGGAGATCCAAGAACTCAAGTGATTTTTGTATGGCCAGCTAGTATCCAATCTACTTCACCATGTAAAGCAGCCATTCAAACTTGGGACTCTGGTTCTGTGCAGTATGAATCACCCAACTTCCTCATAAAACTGACTAAATATTGCTCCACAAATTTTAGTCCCTCAGATATCTAGAATCAATTTGCCAGTTTCCAAATATCATATTGATTTTGACAATAAATAAAAATGAAAAATAAAAACTGATACACACAGGCAACTAGTGTCTGCCCCCTTAGGATATATAATTTTAAACAGAATTAGATCTCTTTTTATCGCATACTGTGAATCATGAAGGAAAGTAATCATATAAATTTACTTATATTTTCATATAAAATATTAATAGGAAAACAAACATATTGATAAAAGATAACTTCTGGGGCGCCTGTGGGTAAAGCCGCTGCCTTCAGCTCAGGTCATGATCCCAGGGTCTTGGGATCGAGCCCCACATCAGGCTGTCCGCTCTGCAGGGAGCCTGCTTCCTCTTCTCTCTCTCTCTGCCTGCCTCGCTGCCTACTTGTGATCTCTGTCAAATAAATAAATAAAAATCTTAAAAAATAAAAAAAGATAAAAGATAACTTCTAGTAACTTTTTAAATATAGTCTTCTCCTATATAACACACATGCCTTAAAAATAAACAAGGAAAGAAAATGAACAGGGATACTTACTGCTAAGTAGGTTCATCCCAAATCTACACCTGATACACAGGCCAAGATGACTACAATAATTATAACTTTTTGTCATACAATAAAGTAGTTTTGGAAACTTCCTGAAATGTGTTTTTGGACGGAGCAATTAAAAGCCCAGCTCACATTTTGGAGGCATCGGTTGCCATGGTACTCCGGCATTCTGAAGAGGCACTTACTGGGGATGACACTTCATAGATATAGAGGTACAATGTTACATTATAAAGAGTTTACGCAGGAAGATTGTTTCACAACTCTTTGGAGACTGACCGCTTATATCAAGTGACGAAATGTATAAGGAATTCTGTCTCCACTGACCATACTTCTGTACACTGCTGGCATCGATCAGACCAGTACACCTCGTCTTGCTATCCTCAATCTAACGGCACTGATTGGCTGGTACTAAAAGGTGCTCCAAACACTCAATAAATGGTGTGGATTCCCTTGATTTTTACATTTAACTCTTACCATTCTTGCCACTCACTAATGACAAAATAAAAGTTCAACAAGAGCCAAGATAATCAGTGAGCTAAAGATCCATCGCATATAATAATCAAGAGGGAGGCTGATATATTTAGAAAATATGCCTAAACAGGATGTGTGAGCACCGAGCACACAAATGCTGGTACTACTACAATAAAGTAACAAGGTAGAGGAGAAGGCAGTGGGTGGGGATGGGGAGGAAATGAGAACAAGAGGGGGCAGAATGGGGAACGGTGGTGGGAAAAGGGGGGGCAGGGAAGAATACGGAGGGGGGGGGAGGGAATAGAGAGCGGCCAAGATGGGAAAATGGTAAAAGGGAAGAGAAAGGCCAGGAGAAGGAAGGCAGAGCAAGACAAGAGTGGGAACGAAGCACTTATCACAAACTTCCTATTACGCCTCACCACTACTTCCTAGCTTGCCCCAAATATTGAACTTTTCTGAGCCTCACTTCTTCACATGTAAAATGAAGATAATTTAGAGTGGTTTTTAAGATTAAGAATTAATCCATGTAAAGCACTTAGAAAATGCCTGGCACACAGTAAGCACGATTTTAAGCTCTTTTCGGCTAAAATAAAAGTCATTACTAGAGAAGCTAAGTAACATGCCTGAGGTTACAAGGCTAATAAGAGCTAGAGCCAAAATTCAAACCCAGGGAGCCTAATCTTTGTTCTTGGACAGCTAAGTCTACAGTCTTCCACGTATGCACATTTATGAAATGGAACCAGACTTTGTCATGGAGAAAGTTCTCTATACAACCACACGACTCCCTTGCAGATTTTAGTAATCAGTGTTAATTTGGTCAACTGTTTATTTTAGAAACGTATTGGCGAAGCAGAAGAGGACAATTTGCGCTGCTTGCTATAGAGTAAAGATGGGATTTGATTAAAGGAATAGGTTAGGAGGAGAATGTCTGAGAACACTGCTGAAAAAGAGTAGGGCCACACATACAAGGCAAAAAATGGTACTCTGTCTAAAGAAAGCAGGGATTAATCAAAAATTTGAACTAACATTCTCTGCAAAACTGTACAACTTAAATTAGGGGAGGTGGGCAAAAAAGAGGGTAATAATCCAAAATATGATAATGAAAAATGACTGTGTATATAGAAATAATTAGTTGAATTGTCTTCATAAATACATCTCTAAATGTAATAAAGGTGTCCAAAGTTATTTAAATATTTGTATAATTTTGGATAAAAGGGACGTTCTGAGAAAAAACACACAATGACTAATCCTATTGCGCTATATAAAAATGTAACAATGTGCTTATAAGAAAAGTATAAAGTAAAAATATATTTTTATATATGCAAAATATATAATGCATAAAGACTGCTATCCCTAATATACAAACAGTACTCCAAAGTGGTAAAGGAAACAAATCCAACAGAAAAAATTGTCAAAGGCTATTCACACCACACAAGGAAAAGTCACCCAAGAAATATAAAAGGCACCGAGTACAAGAAAATATGGTAGGTAAGTAATTACTTGTCAAGGAAATAAATACTAAAGCAATAGTAGGATACTGACTGACACAAGAACATGTCAAAAATTAGGGGCAAGTATTGCTAGCCTGAAGAAAAACAAGCACACTCATGGACCACTGGGATCATGAACGGAATACAGCTTACAGCAATCCCACTTGAGAATCGATGCTACAAAGGACAGTACACAGAATATCTTTACAATAACAACAAGAAGAAAAAGCTATATATTTAATAATACAGGGAAGGTTAAATATAATGTCCACTAACAGGGAAATAGGCAGCTTTAAGATGAGTTGACTTCATCATAGACTTGACAACTGCCCCACAGTCAGTGTCTATTCCATGTTAAGTGGAAAAAAAAAAAAAGCAAATTCTAGAAAAATGCATATGCTCTTATCTTGTTTGAGATTTTTAAAAAAATGTTTTACATACAAGCTGCACCTAATTACCGTATACAACCTAATAAATTTAGAGCTAAGGACAGACACACCCATAAAACTACGACCACAGTGTACATCATAAACACACCCATCACCTCCAAAATGTACTGATTAATTTTTATCAGAACAGTTAATATAAGATCATCAGCATTTCACAGCTTTCAGTGTACTAATCTTTCACTTCCTAGGTTAAGTTTATTCCTGAGTATTTTATTCTTTTTTGATGATTTTGTAAGTAGAATCATTTTCCTTGTTTCCTTTTCAGAGACTTTGTTGTTTTTGTGTAGAAATGCAGCTGATTTTTGTGTATTGATTTTGTATACTGTAATTTTGCTGAATTCATTTGTTCCAACAGATTTTTTTTGTTTTTATTATGTGTGTAATCATTAGGGTTTTAGAGATATAAGATCATGCCATCTGCAAACAGAGCTAATTTTACTACTTCCTTTATGACTTCGAAGCCTTTAATTTCTTTTTCTTGCATAATTGCTCTGGCTAGGGTATCTAGTAGTACGTTGAATACTAGTGATGAGAGTGAGAATCCTTGTCTTTTTCCAGATATTAGAGGAAAACTTTTCAGTTTTTCACTACTGAGAATGATGTCAGCTGTTGACTTTCCATATATGGACTTTATCATGTTGAGGTAATTTAAGTTTTTAATCACAAAAGGGTGTTAAATTTTGTCAAATGCTTTCTATGCATCTATTGAGATGATAATGTGATTTTTATCCTTCATTCTGTTACTATGATGTATCATGAGATATGTTGACTCATCCTCACATAGCAAGGATAAATGCCATTTGGTCATGGTGTCGGATTCTTTTAACGTGCTCTTGAATTAGCTTTGCTATTTTGTTGAGGATTTTTGCATACGTTTTCATTAGGGATACTGTTTCATAGTTTTCAGATCTCTGGCTTTATATCAGAGTAATGCTGGCTTGATTTTAAAAAACAATGGGAGTATTCATTCTATTTTCTGGGAGATATTGAGATGGATTGGATTAATTTTTCCTTAAAAACTTAAAAAAATTCATCTGTGATGCCATCTGTTCTGGCCTTTTCCTGTTAGATTGTTTTTTTATTATTGATTCAATCTTATTTGTTATTGATCTGTTCAGTCTTTCTTCCTTTTTTTTTTTTTTATAACGATTTTGTTTATTTGACAAAGAAAGAGACTACAAGCAGGGGGAATGGTGGGGAGAGGGAGAAGGTGGCTCCTGCTGAACAAAAAGCCAGATATGTGGTTTAATCCCAGGACTCTGGGATCATGACCTGAGCCGAAGACATGCTTAACCCACTGAGCCACCCAGGCATCCCAAGGCTTTCTTGTTTCTCCTTGACTCAATCTTGGTATGCTTTATTGTATGTTTCTAGGAATTTATTTATTCCCTTTGGGTTTTCCAATTTGTTGGCACACAATTGTTCATAATAGTCCCTCATGATCTTTTCTATTTCTGTGGCACTGGTTATAATGTCTCCTTCGTTTATGATTTTATTTGACTCTTCTTTCTTTTATTCCTGGTTAGTCTGGGTAAGGATTTTCAATTTAGTTTGTCTTTTCAAAAAAAAACAACTCTTATTTTCATTGATTTTTCTATCTTTTACTCTGTTTTTTCTCTCTCTGCACTAATCTTTATTTCCTTCCTTCTATTAACGTTGGGTTAAGTTTGTTCTTTTTCTAGTTCTCTGAAGTGTAATGTTAGGTTGTTTGAGGTTTTTATTTTTTTTAAGATTTTATTTATTTATTTGACAGAGAGATCAAAGGAGGCAGAGAGGCAGGGGGAGGGAGGGGGGGTGCAGGGAGCAGGCTCCCTGCCGAGCAGAGAGCCTAATGTGGGGCTTGATCCCAGGATCCTGAGATCATGACCTGAGCTGAAGGCAGAGGCTTAACCCACTGAGCCACCCAGGTGCCCCGAGATCTTTTTTTTAAATATAGATATTTACTACTATTAACTTCTCTTTTAATTTAGCTTTAGATGCATCCCATAAGTTTTGGTATTAACAGTGTTTTAAAACAATAAAATAAAAACAAGCAAAAATGCCTATAAACATATTCAAACATTTTTGTATAATCACAAAGGAAATAATGGTAGTGAATGGATGAAGCTGTTGATGCTGATTATCTCGGAGGATGGGATTTTTTTTTTTAAGATTTTAATAAATAAAAGACAAACTAAAAGAGATAACTAAACCACCCAGAGGAAAAAAACTAACCAAAAAAATAATAAAGGAAATACAAACAAAATCTCCACATCACACGGCTAAAATAAAAATTAAGGACACAGTGAGAAAAGAGAAATGACAAGAGGAAAAACATAAAACTTTGCAAAAAAAAAAAAAATGGACTTAGGGGTGCCTGGGTGGCTCAGTGGGTTGGTCCTCTGCCTTCGGCTTGGGTCGTGATCTCAGGATCCTGGGATCGAGCCCCATATCGAGCTCTCTACTCAACAGGGAGCCTGCTTCCTCCTCTCTGTCTGCCTCTCTGTCGACTTGTGATCTCTGTCTGTCAGATAAATAAGTAAAATCTTTCTATAAAAAAATTGAATTAGAGAAAAAAGAAAAAAAAAGGAATAAAAAGATAAAGATCTGAGGTCTCTTAATCTAGATGAAGACTTCTAGGAAATATTTTTTGAATACTTCCTATATGCCAGTCTGTATTTCGTTCACGCATTTTACTTTTATTAATTAGTAAAATTTTAATTGAATTTTCACAACCATTCCAAAAGGTTTTTATCATTCTAACTTTATGGTAGGGCCAAGTCTGAGAGATACGAAGTAACATACACAGATTTCACACAGATTCAAAATGTTCTCCCCTCCTTTTCTTCCTCCTCCTCCTTTCTGAACTGAAGATAATCTTGCCTGGTAAAGAGAAATTTTCTTGCTATACTTCCCTCACAAGATGCAATTCCACTTCTTCCAAAATCTTAGCCCTTATCTGAAATATTGCCCTACTTGTATGTCCAACCAGGGCTGCATGGTAATCAAAGAACAGTGTGAGTGCAGTTACTCCACACCGCAAGCTATCAATCCCTAGGTAAGCTCTACTTATATTTGTACAGTTTGCGATTTCTTTTAATGAAAAGAGAAGTGGTAAGGAGAGGTACAATTACAAACTCATATGAGCTTGCCAAAAGCATATTTTATTCTAGGCAGTGAATAAACAAGGCAGTATTTAGTTGTGACTGAGTGTTCTAACTCAGTAACAGCAGTACAAATTCTGTGGGTAAGAAGTTAAAATGCATGGACTGCTCTTTCTGTCTATGCTATGGGAATTGGCCCATAACCACTTTAACCAGTTAGAAAACCAGACAAAATATGTGAAACAATGGTATCCAGAGAGCAGAAAATAGGCAGCTCAGGGCGGAGCTTGGTGAAGCAAATGAGATGAGCCCTATGACTGCCTCAGCTTTCTTCCTGGAGCCCGCTTCTAGCCGGTTTTCTAGTGAGGGGAAACTCAGGGAGCTTGTGGTCTCCTCAAATGAGGGCACCAATTTTAAAAGAAGATGAAAAGCTAGGAAATTTAGTATAGAGTACCTGAGAAAATAGAACTACAGAGAGAAAGAGGGCTAGAAAGCTCCAGAAAGAGTTCCTTGAGTGTTGGACACTTGACTCTTCTACCCACAAGTGAGAAGTCCAGGGTTGGGGGTAGGACCACCAGAAAGCAATGGTCACAACAATTCCTAAAAATAAAATCCGGCTGGGTAAAATCCACGTTCCTGTCATCAAGAATACAGAGACAGTAATAAACAGGTCACTAAATAGAGTCTCACATTAGTCCCAGAATAAAAGTGGCACTGGACCTACTACAAGAAAGTTTTACATCAAGTTTCAAAAGTAGTTTCAAAGTTTTAAGCTCACCCCTAAGTTATTCAACCATGTCTCAGAACAAAAATCAACACTGTTAAAGGAATATAACAAATCTGGTAACAACTTCAAATTAAAAATGTATAGCATTCATTCAAAAACGATCAGGCAGGCAAAGAAGAAAACCATAACCAGACACAGAAAAGACAAAGAGGCTGGTACTAGCAGACAAGGTCATTAAAACAACTATTACAAACATGTTCCATACACTCAAGAAGTCAAAAGCAAACACGAACAAAGAAGTGAGAAATGGAAGTAATACAATAACTATTACAAATAAAAAGTACATTGTCAGAAATGAAAAATACACTGGAGAATTAATAGCAGATTAACCACACAAAGTATTAAACATACCATACAAAGGTATAGCCAATAATCCAATGGTGCACATAAAATGGAACCTTTTTTTTTTTTTTTTAAGGTACAAAAGAAGGAAAGGGGGAACAACTTTGTAGCTTAGTCAGTTGGGTGTCTGACTCTTGATCTCTGCTCAGGTCCTGATCTCAGGGTCATGAGCCCAAGCCACACATTTTGCGTGAGTACAAAATGATTGAAAGATCTTAAAAAAAAAAAAAAAAAAAAAAAAGGAAAAGGAAGAAAAAAGAATGGGAGAAGTAGAAAATATTAGATTTAAATGGAATCATACTGATAAATACATTAAATGTACATGGGCCAAATGCTCCAACTGAAAGACCTAGATCTAACATTAAATGAAAAAGGTGTGCTGTCTATAAAAAAACTACAGATATAGATGTATTTAAGCTAAAAGCATGACAAGAAATATACTATGGAAATACTCATAAGAAAGCAGAGTGGTTATATTATTATAAGACAAGGTAGACATCAGAACAAGGAATATTGGTAAAGATAAAGAAGGGGCAATTTCATAATATAAAATAATAATTTAATCAAAACAATTAGCCAATCTGTATACAATAAAAGAGCCCAAGGATACTCAAGATGGAAAAAAATCCATTACAATTTTCAAAAACCCTCTCTTAGAAAATGATAAAACAAGTAATTCAAAAGAACAGAATATGCTCCTATTTTATTCCTTTAATGCTATTATGAATGTCATTTCTTTTTTTTTTTTTTTAAAGATTTTATTTATTTACTTGACAGAGAGATCACAAGTAGGCAGAGAGGCAGGCAGAGAGAGAGGAGGAAGCAGGACCCCTGCCGAGCAGAGAGCCCGATGCGGAACTCGATCCCAGGACCCTGAGATCATGACCTGAGCCGAAGGCAGTGGCTTAACCCACTGAGCCACCCAGGGACCCATGAATGTCATTTCATAATTTCATCTTTAAATTGTTTGGCCCAAGTATATAAATATACAGTTGGCTATACATTGATCTTGTTTCCTGCAACCTTGAAACTGTTTATCAGTTTTAATCATTTTTTAGTAGTATACTTAGGATTTTCTATATAACTAAGATCACATTATCTGCAAATAGAGATAGCTTTACCTCTTTTGTTATTTAGATGTCTTTCTTTTTCTAGTCTAACTGCCATTCTAGAAACTACAGAACAATGTTGCACAGAAGTACAAAAGCAGATTATCCTTTCCATGTTCTTAATCTTAGTCTTTCACTGTTAAATATGATGTTAATTCTGTTTTTTTTTTTTGTATATGTCCTTTGTTAGCTTGAAGAAATTCCCCTCTACTCCTAGTTTGTTAAGTATTTTATCATGAAACGTGCTGGATTTTGTCAAATACGTTTTGTGTCTCTTGAGAAAATCATGATTTTTGTTTTTTTATTCTGCTGAAATGATGTATTACATTAATTGACTTTTAGAAATTGAACCACCTTTTCATTCCTCAGACAAATCACACTTGGTCATGGTGAATAATCCTTTCTACACATTGTTGGATTCAGTTTCCTAGTTTTTTGTTGAGGATTTCTGCATCCATATTAAAAAATACATATATGAGTCTATCATTGGTCTAGTCCTGGTATCAGGGGAACACTGAGTAGACCACAGTCTACTCAGATTGCCTAGTTCTTCTTAGTTTCATTATTTTGTGTCTTTCTAGCAATCGTCTAAAATAAGTATTAAACTTTTTCTGCACTTTTTTTTTGAAACCTGACACTGAAAGGCAATAGTGCCCATCAACAGATTTAATTCATCAGCAAATTCAATACAGTCTGTATCAGAATTTGTTGACTTTTTGTAGAAACTGACAAACTGATTTTAAATTTTTTTTAAAAGATTTTATTTATTTATTTGACAGAGAGAGACACAGCAAGAGAAGGAACACAAGCAGGGGGAGTGGGCGAAGGAGAAGCAGGCTTCCCATGGAGCAGGAAACCCAATGCGGGGCTCAATCCTAGGATCCTGGGATCATGACCTAAGCCAAAGGTAGAAACTCAACAACTGAGCCACCCTGGTGCCCCATGATTTTAATTTAATATTTTATTTATTTATTTGAGAGAGAGAGTGAGAGAATGAGAAGGGGGAGGGAAGGTAGAGGAAGAAGCAGACTCCCCACTGAGCAAGAAGCATGATAAGGGACTTGATCCCAGGACCCTGGGATCATGACTGGAGTGAAAAAGGGAGACGCTTAATCCACTGAGCCACATGGGCGCCCTGACAAACCGATTTAAAAATTCATATGGAATTAATTGTAAGAAACTCAGAACATGCAAAAAAAAAAATAAAGAAGAACAAGGTAGGGGGACTCTTACTTCTCAACTTCAGAACTTACTAAAAAGCATGGTAATAATCAAGATGGTGTGGTAATGGCACCAGACTAGACATACAGATCAATGGAACAGAAATCACAATGTACCAAAGAAACTCATATATCTATGGTCAACTGATTTTTGACAAGGGTACCAACATCATTCACTGGGGCAAGAACTGTGCTCTCAACCAAACATCCATCAACACATGGCTGGAGTAACTGGATAGCTATACACAGAAGAATCAAGTTAAACCCTTACTTCACACGATGCACACAAAAATGAAAATGGTTGAAAGATCTAAATGTAAGAGCTAAAACCATAAAACTTTTGAAGAAAACATAGAGGTAATATCTCATGATTTCAGATTTGGCAAAGAATCTTACATACAACACCAGAATCATGAGCTACAAAAGAGTTAAACCAGACTTCATCAGAATTCAAAGTTTTTGTGATTCGAAAGATACTATCAAGAAAGTAATGAAACAGCCTGAAAAGTGGGAGAAAATATTCTTTAATGCATAACTTTTGACCTCATATCTTAATTTCCAAGAATCTACTTTAAATGCAAAGAACTCAAAAGTTTTACTTATAAAACTTATCTAAGTTTTACTTATCAATGTTATAAAAAATTATGAACATACATCTCTGATATATGAAGACTGAAAGAATGTAACATAATTTTTATTTAACACATGATGTGTTCATAATACAATGTTAAAAAAACAGGTGTGGTGTAAAATATGCACAAAATCCCTATTTTATTACATGTGAAACATGCTTACAAAAATATGAAATTGAAAAAGATGTGTAAAAATATCAATACTGAGAGCCTAAGTGATTTCAAGTTATTTTTATTTTTTCTTTGTACTTACCTGTATTCCCTAAGTTCATTACGATGAACTTGTTATTACTCATGTAGAAAGGTGCGTAAGGGTAGAGAACCACGCACCTTTAAGAGAAAGGAAAATATAGGGGTGCCTGGATAGCTCAGTCAGTTAAGCGGCTGACTTGATTTCAGCCTATGTCATGATACAGGCAGAGGTGTCAAGAGATTGGGCCTTAAGATTCTCTCTCCCTCTGTCTCTCCCCCACTCACGTGCACACACTCTGTCTCAGAAAAAGAAAAAGAGAGAGAATAGAGAAGAAAAAGGAGGAACATATAAAGTTAAATCAATAATCAAAAGGTAAATACTAAATAGTACAGATTTGGTTCCTTTAAATGAATTGATTTTTTCTATTGCTATTATTTATAATTATGATTTCATTAAAATTACCGGTACATAGCTTTAAAATTGAACAAATGAGTACAGTTTGGTACAGACTTTTGCTATATATGATTTGGCTAAAATCGTTGGTTTTGTTAACTTTTGCCACCTATATCCTAAATCAACCCCATCAGATTAAAGCATCAGAACGCATCAGTGCTATTCATGACCTCATCAACCATTTCTCCCCACCAAATCAGAAGGACATTTTGGTGAAAAGCTGCCACACGGAGGAAATTCACCATGAAAGCCCTATTACTTATAAGAATCATAAGATCCCACTCCTATGTGAAAATGTTCTTTTCACTGACTGATATAATGGTAAGATGACAGAAACTACAGTTGTTTTTCTTGCTCCTAACACGTGGAACTGCTCTCTAGTTACTAATAACCCACTAATGTACAGCCTAGCAAGAAAAAATTGAATACACACTAGAGGCCGCTAGTGATAAATAAGTGAATTTTGCATGAAGTAAAAAACATGATGAGAGCAGTAGAAAGAAAACTGCATTCTAAGCTTCTAGCTTCAGCTGCCTCTAAGTACTACGCTTCAAGTCACAAAACATTTTTTTCCCATCTACAAACTTCTAATTTTTTAAGTAAGAACTAAATCTGGGCATATTTCCTCTTAAAAAGAAAAATCAAGGGAATTTTGTAGTAATTTGTATTACTGTATTCTTAAAGCAAAGCTATGCTTTTAAACAATGAGACCTTTTTACATAGCACAAATTAGAAAAAAAAATACTCTAATTGTAACAAAGATTCAGATCAAGTTAAGAGAACCATGTTGTGTGTTGTAAATTTGTCTTGGTAACAGTTCATTGAGAGGAAGATACTTTAAAAGCAAAAGAGATCTAAAAAATATCACAAGACTCGCAGAAGAATCATGAACCTTAAGAGTGGGATTTTAAGGAGTATACTTGGGAAAATATAGATAACATGAACTCAGAGAAAAACAGAATATGATTAAAAGCTAGCTTTTCTAAAACGAAGAAAGTGTACACTTTACTTCATTTTTTTGAGAGTGCTGGTACCTGCAAGTGGGGTGGGGGTGGGGACAGGAGCAGAGGGAGAGGGAGAATCCCAAACAAACTCCATGCTCAGCGTAGAGCCCCACATGGGGCTTCATCTCATGACCCTGAGATCATGACCTGAGCTGAAACCAGAAGTCAGACGCTTAACCGGCTGAGCCACCCAGGTGCCCCACTATACCCTTTTCCAAAAATTTGTGAGGAATGCTATTAAATTTCCTAGAATACATATTTTTATCATTTACACATATGATAGTTTAGGAAACATAACTTCCTTTTCACCATCATTAAGAGAATGAGGGGAAAAAGTCTCATAGCTAGGAGCATTTTAGAGCACAGTAAGTTTTAAGTTAGAGAGGTGCCTATGGCAGGGGAAGTATGAAGATTGAAGACCATTAGCTGACCCAAGGACAAGGTGGAAGCACTGGCAGCCAGAGAGAAGGTGTTTTGGGTGGGCATTTGTGAGGATTTTGTTTGTAACTGTATTTGCATTTGGCTATCCCTACCCATGAAGCTAACATGGTATGAATCTTAATAGCAGGCACAGACCAACCCAGAAACAAACAGGAGTCGCGTATTTACTCATGCCACCCCTACAAACAAGGGCAAAGGCAGATTTTCCCTTAACCACCTTGGCTTGGTCAGTCATATACTCTTACACAAGAAAAGACAAGCCACTGGGAATTCATCAGTAGCACCCAGTGGCCGGCTCACACAGGGTGGAGTACAAGCCCTAACTTGTTCTTAGAACATAAATGTACTGTAGATACATCTGGCATATTTCTTCCCAGGCCCAACTTTCCAGTCTTCCCATTTATGAACTGTTAAGTATAATATTTTTCATTGATTTTGTGGCTGTTGTTTACATTGGTCAGAGGTTTGCTTTTCTTTACAACCAGGAAGCCCCACTGATACAAAATAAATAAATAAATAAATAAGTTCCTAACAATGTTAACAGGAAAGCCTTTGATATTCTCTGATTCTGCTCTTAAATAAAAGTAACTAAGAATTACTTTACTGGGTCAAAAATATGCTTTCATAGTTAAACTACGAAAGTAGAATACATTAAATTTTTATGGAAGAGCATATCTAATCATTCTAACTATTAAGCATATAGTGACCTACTTACTGGGGATGAGTGTGAAAAAGCTAGAGACAGTGCAATGTCACCGGGTGACAGGATGGCAGGGACATGTAAAAAGGTGATTCCACTGTGTTGGGATAAATGTTAAGGGAAACACTGAGTAGGAAAACGTTCCAGAAGGACACTGACATAACCTGTTAAAGCAAGAGATTTAGCCACCAAATACCCTTACCTAGTTCATTCAGGATTTATCATCTATTGGCCTGTGAGGAAATTATTATTATTTTCATGGAAAACTATCTAAAAGGAGTAATACTGCTCAATTAAAAATATTTTCAATTTTTGTCAAATCTGGGCCCATAGACTAGAGTTATTTCCCAAGGTAAATAAAACAAGAACAAGGAATTTTGTTTAATTAAGTAGAAACACTGATAGATAATTTCAATATAATGTGGGACGATAATCAAGGATTGCTTAGAAAATTTTAACTTAAGCCTGACTTAGATCTACGGAAACTGGTAGTTACCAACAAAGACTTCTGGGGAAACACAACTCATGAGCAGAGTTTTGAAGGGATTTTAATACTTGGAAGAAAGCAGAAGAAAGAGGGATGTTCTAAATGAATTTTAAAAGAGGGTTGTTTATTTTTTTAGAATAGGTTTTTATAAGTTAATCAGATACAGTGTTCTGTAAAAAAGTATCTCTGTGTGATGTTAAAACTAACTCCTTGGCATTTCAATGGGCATGCCAATGATTTTTAAAATAATTGACCAAGTAGAAACCAATATTTAGAGGACACCAATATTTTAAATAATCATTGCTAAAGAGCACTAATGCTTAAACAACCACTCCCATGGCCCCTCCTGCCTTACATAGTACACCCCAGGCATGAGGCACCTGTGCATGGTATCCAGCACAAATGCACATAACCAGACATCCAAAGCCAAAATCAGAGCTCATAGATCTAAATCCTGTGGGATAAACACCTTCCTCCCACAGTCCGAGCAAAAAGCACAGCTGATGTCATTCAAGAGAAGTGCTAAGAACAGTTTCTAAATCCTACAATTTGGAGAGCAAGTCAACATTTCAAATATTCATGACTTACTATTATTATTATAGTTCCTATCAACCTGGGCATTTACAGACTAGTGTCTCCTTGCTCATCATTTAAGTTCCCTTCCTGATTTTCTGAGAAGAAGCTCTCTTCTATTGCCTAGATCATATAATATCCAGACACAAGCATATTAGACATAATATATACACGTACACATTCAAATATGTGCGCATATGTATATTTACACATAATCATTTTTTTCTCAGAGTGGTAAAATGTTTCCCGTTGTATTTTAAGTAGCCTTTCTGAGACTCTTCAGCATATTCTTGAATTCCTGGGCTAGAGGCAAAATTGAAGTCTTCAAGGAATATAGTCTCAAACACCTCTCAGATCTCTAACCCAGAACTGTAAGTGAAAGTCCAGAGCTTATCTTGTTTTAAATGCCACTTGGATATAGTCTCACAAAATTTATTAGCTAGTCCTTGCTTTAACTGAATTCCAGCTGTCATTTTTCTGACCCCCATTAATAGGAAGGCCATGGCTGGCTCAGGTGCAATCCCACCATTGACTCAAGTTTCATGTCTTATAATGATGTGCCAACAAATGACGCATACTGTCTTGTTGTTGGAGTCATTCTGATTACTATTGGTCTGATAATACAAAACCAAAATTTTAATAATGAGAAAACTCCACAGAAGTACCTTGTGTATATGTGCAAGCATGGGTGTATGTGACACACACTTAACTGAGTATGAACAGACAGGGACCATTCTACAACTTTCTAATAAACAACGTACGTATGCACAATATTATGTGACTATTCTCAATTATTACTAACTCAGCCATCTAATAATATATTGAAAATTAGCCAAAAAACTTGGGAAACATGAGCTCTTAAATTGTATTAACTGCTAAAACTATTCAAGTTTATTTCTTTTCATAAAGCAAAATTAAAAGAGCCATGTGTTACTCAAAACTTTTGACAGATGATCCAGGTTTCTCTGAAAAATCGTCTGAGGGGAATTTATTTCTGAAGACTCCATCCATAGTGCAGGAAAGGAAAAGGGTTTTGTCAGGAACATACTTTATGAAATAGAATAGCCATAAAGAACAATGCCTTTGATTAAACTTAGTTGTAAACTGACTTCCTGCAGCTGCTTAAAATGATTTCCTTCTGAAAATTTATTCTGACTTCATGCATGATCTGATAAACATAGCATCTCTGCATATACTATTTGCCCCTGACTCCCCGAAATGATTCAGAGCTATGCATGGGTAACTTTGAGATCTCTGATTTATAGCATTTGATAACCAACAGACTAAAATATATTACAAAACTAATTCAATCAACAATTCAAGATAAATAT
Source organism: Mustela nigripes (assembly GCF_022355385.1). NCBI lineage: Eukaryota > Metazoa > Chordata > Mammalia > Carnivora > Mustelidae > Mustela > Mustela nigripes. Next base: position 10,255,893 of record NC_081560.1, on the reverse strand, counting down.
GCCTTCACAGTTGATTGTGTAGGGTTCTTTAATAATAAGACTCCTCTTACAAATTTTCTTTTAAATGTGCTAATCATTTTTACCTTCCATCATTTTGATTCAAAGACCCAATAATGTTGACATGCTTACAGAGCCTTGTAATTTGATTGCATGAATACTTTTTAATAGAAACTTGCTGAAGCAAGTGACTAAAATTCTTAAGGCTAGGCTTAGAAGAAATCAAGGCAAACCAATGATCTTTGGATTTCCTCAAGTACACACTTGTTTCCTTTCTATATATGTTCAAGCATACTGAAAGCATATTTTTTTAACTATGCCACAAAATGCACGAACATTAGTTAAAATAAATCCCAATCACTGAGAAAATAAGTCATAGGTCAACTGAAATCAATTATCATATATATCAGAGGTTATTAAGATCACAATATCTGCTCAGATCCTTGACAACAATTTATTACATAACAATATTATATATATTGTCTTATTCCATAAAAAGCTAACAGTACTTAGCAAGCTTTTGCAAGATTTTCACTAAGATACAGTAGAATATAAGCATTATATATGAATCTCTTCTACTATTTATCTCACTTCGAGGGTATAAGTGACAACTTTGAAAATTATGTTTGGCTCTGACTAAAAGAACTAACATTCCTCTCAAAGAATCACTTAAAAAAAGTGGTAACAGATTCCAACCAAAAGGATGATTCTTAAGAATCAGGTCTATCAACCACGTTCAATGAACAAACAAGACTGTGGTGTACCCACATAACAGAACACCACTCAACACTGAAAAAGGACAAACTACTTACACACACAATCACAGGAATCAATCTTCGGGAGCATTTGGTAAGTGAAAAAAGTCACATACATAAGACAACAAGCTGAACGACTCCATTTATAGAACATTCTAGAAGGTTTCAGAAGCCCAGGTATAGGAGTTGAGGACTGATGCCAAAGGATAGGAAGGAACTTTCAGGATGACAGATATGCTCTATTCTTGACAACTGGTGGATATGCCTGTATCCTATTACAAAACCTACTGAATTGAATGCTTAAATGGATGAATTTTATCATATAAAATTATACCTGAACAAAGATGATCAAAAAAAGAACCAGAGAAGCTCAATGTTATATTCCTTCATTCCAACACTTATAACTTTGCTGGGAAGTAGTACAATTACCACGTGCAAAGTATGAACTATGAGTGAGTATTTACAGCTATTGTCCGAAACTAGCTAATACACATATTCAACTATCCTATAATTCATCATATTGTAGCTTTGAAGGGCCACCCTCTACCCTCTTGGCTTATCCTACTCTTGTGTAACCAGCCCAAGTAATACATTTCTTCTTTATAAAAATCTTCACGATTCCTGTGAATGCTCCAGAAGATCCTGATCTTTCCCTGAAATGCCACAGGTGGAAAAATCACAGCCTGAGAAAGTGAAATTACTTGCCAAAGTCTCATAGTAATGAAGTTGCAGAATCAGATTTTGAATCCTGACCTAACTGAAAAATTTGTGCATGCCTTCTCACTACATAGTTCCCAACTTGGAATTCCTGCTATCCGTAACAGCTAGAATCCCACATTATTCGATCATTTAAATCATAGTCTGAAGTTGGCTTAGCTAGGGCACAGTGAATTTTAGAGCCACAACAGTCAGTCTACTGGGTCACTCTGAAAAGCAGTATTGATCTGCTCATAAGAAAGCTGCAAGAATGTATAAAGTTAGGAAGTCTGAAATCCAAACTGTGAAAAAATAAATGGTCTGACTGGAATAAGAAATTGGGAATGAATCCTTACTTTTTCTTCTCTCTCTCTTTTTTTTTTTTTTTTAAGATTTTATTTATCTGTCAGAGAGAGAGAGCACAAGCAGGGGGAGTGGCAGGCAGAGGAGGCAGAAGGAGAAGCAGGCTCCCCACTGAGCAAGGAGCCAGATGTGAGACTCCATCCCAGGATGCTGGGTTCATGCCTGAGCTGAGCCACCCCGATGTCCCTGAATCCTTCTTTCCTATTTGATCACCACAAGTTCCCCTTCATCTCACCTCATTAACCCTTGTTTACATGAATGGTCATCTGTGTGATTTCAAGGAATTTTTACTGGATGCTAATCTTTTTTTTTTTTTTAATTATGTTAGTCACCATACAGTACATCATTGGTTTTTTATTCCCCCCCATCATTAGTTTCTGATGTACTGTCCCATGATTATTTGTGTATAACATCCAGTGCGCCATGCAACATGTGCCCTCCTTAATGCCCATCATTGGGCTACCCCTTCCCCCACCTCCTCCTCTTAAAACCCTGTTTTTTTCCCAGAGTCCACAGCCACTCGTAGTTCATCTCTCCCTCTGATTTCCCCCCTTCATTTTTCCCTTCCTTCTCCCTAATGTCCTCCATGCTACTCCTTATGTTCCATAAATAGGTGGAAGCATATGAAAATTGACTTTCTCTGCTTGACATATTTCACTTAGCATAATCTCCTCTAGTTCCGTCCATGTTAATGCAAAAGTTGGGTATTTGTCCTTTCTGATGGCTGAGTAATATTCCATATTACTGTAGGGACCACATCTTCTTTACCCATTCGTCTGTTGAGGGCATCTCAGCTCTTTCTACAGTTTGGCTATTGTGGTCATTGCTGCTATGAACATTGGGCTGCACATGGCCCTTCTTTTCACTACATCTGCATCTTTAGGGTAAATACCCAGTAGTGCAATTGCTGGGTCATAGAGTAGTTCTATTTTTAATTTTTTCAATTTTTACTTTTTGAGGAACCTCCACACTGTTTTCCAAAGGGGTTGCACCACCTTGCAACCCACCAACAGTGTAAGAGGGTTTCCTTTTCTCCACAACCTCTCCAACATCTGTTGTTTCTTACCTTGTCAATTTTGGCCATTCTAACTGGTGTAAGGTGGTATCTCAGTGTGGTTTTAATTTGAATCTCCCTGATGCCTAATTGTTCATGTCTTCTGCCCATTTTCTTCACTTGATGATTTGGTTTTGGGGTGTTGAGTTTGAGAATTTCTTTACAGATTTTGGATATCATCAGCCCTTTATCCGTAGTATCATTTACATTTTTCTTTTTGGTTTTTTTTTTTTAAGATTTATTTATTTATATAACAGACAGAGATCACAAGTAGGCAGAGAGGCAGGCAGAGAGAGAGGAGGCTCCCCGCTGAGCAGACAGCCTGATGCAGGGCTCAATCCCAGGACTTTGGGATCATGACCTGAGCCGAAGGCAGAGGTTTTAACCTACTGAGTCACCCAGGCACCCCTGTAGTGTCATTTACAAATATCCTGTCCCTTTCCTTGGGTTGCCTCTTTGTTTTGTTGACTGTTTCGTTTGCTGGGCAGAAGCTTTTGATCTTGATGAAGTCCCAAAAGTGCATTTTTGCTTTTGTTTCCCTTGTCTTTGGAGATTGGTCTTGGAAGAAGTTGCTGTGGCCGATATCGAAGAGGTCACTGCCTATGTCCTTCTCTCAGATGCTCAAATTTTAAATTCAACAGCAAGCAGCTCTTAAACATCTGAGCTAATTTCATGTTTATATGATCATATGTGGGACTTCCCGTTCAGATCTGTATTCAACTATTCTGAGAAAACTAACCAAAATACCACACCCCTCCCCATTTCAAGTCCCCAAACACTAATGAAACCAAACTCACAGTTATTTCTCAGATGAGTTTCAAAGTCTCTGCATCCTTTAAAATCACGAAAAAACACTCACAACTAGCACTGATATTCATGTTACATTTAAAATACCAATGAATTCAAAGGCAAGAATCTTCATTTCTGATAAAAGACTCACTGAGATAGTAATGAGGTCACAGTATAAATATAAGACCTTCTGGAAGTAAGTAGGACGAGTTCTACATGTGATTTCACACAAAATGGGCAGGATCTTTCTAGCTATAAAGCATTTTGATTTATACATAAGAATAAAATAAAATAAACTATCTGAAGTTGCTTCTGAAGCCCCGGCAGTGAGGAGAGAAGGAATGGGAAGAAAGAGGAAACAACTTGGCTAAAATGATAAGTAAAAGACAAACCCTGTTAGGAAATGAGTTTAGATTTTATCCAGGAGACAAGCAGAACCTTCCCTTCCCTCCTCCATGCTAGTCAGCACATGCGTGTGCACATGTACACGCCCCCCACACACACCCCACTCTGTGACCCTAACCTTTTACACTTCAGCAGGATCCTCACAATTGTTTCTAATACCCCAATTCGGGATTAACTGTCCATCCTCTGTGCCTCCCTCTGTCACAGAACCTATCACGTTGGATGAGAATTTTCTCATTACGTGCAATCTATCCTATTGCATACTAATTTCTCCTTTACTTCTATTACTCTAAGGTCTTTCTTTGTGGGCAGGAATCAATTATTTATATATTCGCAGTAACTATCAAAATGTCTAACCACAGAAGATATTTAATAAGCTTTTGAATGAATAAAAATGAATGAATGATAAGTTAAATGCCACATTCTTATTTCTGCCACTGGATTATTCTTGGGAGATACTGTGTCATTCCAAAGCTCTTTTTTTTCTTTGATCAGTTTACCTCAACTTTCTAATAGGGTAAGGTTTACAAATGTCTACATTATCTTTAAGGTATTTAAAAAAAAAAATTATCAACTCTTTTTTTCCCATGCTGTCATTTCACTTTCATGTGGTATGGATGTTGTAATTCTTGCTGGTTTCTATACATCTCCTATCTCTTCTACTTGATTCCATCAATTCTTCCACCTCCTGCCATAATTAGCATGACCTTATAAGGACCTATGGCAATGTTTCTTAATCCATTCTGCAGGTTCACAGAGCTATCAATTCTATAGCCCCCAAAAAAGTCCATTTAGTCAAAATTCAATATATTATGATTCCATTTTATAAATACCAGAGATAGGCAGAATTAATCTAACATGTATTGGGTCTGACAGCAGTGTGCTATGAGGGGAGATGGTGATGGGAGGGAGCATGAGGAGGGCTTCTGCAATGCTGGTAATATTCTATTTATTGATCTCTATACCATTTATTCATGTGTTCCCCTTTGTGAAAATTCATTGAGCTAGATCATTATAATTTGTGCACTTTTCTACATGTTTGTTTTTAATATTCCCTATGGTGGAAAAGGTTGGTAATTACTGCCATAGCTGACAACTTTTCTACCCCTGGTTAGAAACTAACCAGAGCAGAAACTGTTCTCTTAGAATATCTGTGAAAGATGCAGAAAGAGGAATCACTAGGTATGAGAGGAGGGTGGTCCGGGTGCTTAACTCTCCCATAATCCTTACTGTAGACCTGGTACCCACAAATAATAATCTTTCAATATTCTTTGATGTGGACATTTTACTCTTTGCTGATCTACTAAACTGAAAACAAAACTGTCAGTAGAAAAACAAAAGGGGGCACCTGGGTGGCCCAGTCCATTAAACATCTGCCTTTGGCTCTTGGTCCTGGGATCAAGCCCCGTACTGGGGCTGGGTTCCCTGCTCAGTAGGGAGTCTCCCTCTCTCTCTGCCCTCACCCCCAACTTGTGCTCTTTCTCTCTCTCTCAAATAAAGAAAATCTTTAAAAGAAGAAGAAGAAGAAAAACAAAGGTCCTCCAAAGCCTATCGATGATGAGCAAGAAATAAAATCGGCTTCATAAAATCTACTAGAAAATCTTATGTGCTTCACTTGTATTTTTTTCTCCCACTCTGCATCCTGTGATTATTCTGATTACAAGGCTGTGCTTTACCATCCTGGTTCACACCAATGGTGGGTTTTACCTACTTTCAAGAAGGCAGGGAGCAGATATTATGAGGTTACCATAGGAGTTTTTAATCACAGACTAGTACCAAAATATAGATATGCAATTTTGTCAGTATCAGGTTGAAGCTGCAGAATTAGGAGTACTGACACATCTAATACCCCACCACAGTACCCCACATTGCTTTAAAAAAAAAAAAAAAAGACACCTGGGGTTAAGAAAACAGTAAATTAGGTTTATGGCAATAGAGTTGTGGAATCACTATGCTGCACACCTGAAACTAGTATTGTGTGTCAACTGTATTTCAGGAAATACATATATATATCTATAAATATATATAGTAAGTATAAATATATGTATAGTAATCTACAGGAATTATTTATATATATATAATATATATATATATACATATGGTAATCTACATATTAGGCTGGAATCAGAAATCAGTGGGGATAGTTCAGATGATTTAAAAATAATGTTGGAGGTTGGAGAAACTGGGTCACCAAAGAGATGAAGTTCAGCTTTTTATCACAACTGAAAAAAAAGAAAAGAAGAAGAAGGAATAAAAAGAATATGGGAGTAAAAAGTATGAAGTCTTCCGAAAACCTCTTCCTCTTTAATCTCAAATTTCTAACCAAAGTGGAGACCCAACTGTCATTGGCAGAGCCCATCCAACCTTTCCCCAAATGGGTCTTCAACCTGCCTCAGTCTGACATTCAGACTGCGCGTGCCCCCAAATCAGAACCTGTCAATCCTCAGAGCAAAGGTCATCTGTTTAACCAAAGTGTGAGAATCAATCAAAATCACTCAAAACCTTATAGGAAGAGAGCACAGAGTAACTGTAATAAAATACTCATTTATTAACAAGTATTTGTTGAGTATTTAATATTCCCACACTATTTTGTAGGCATTAGGGAACCTACACTGACCTGAACAAGAAAAATTAGTCCCATGTTCTATAGTTCCAAAGGGCAGAACCAATGGGTGGACTCAATGTAACTCTTTGCTACTTAGGAAGAAATAATAGATAATTTTTTTCTTTTTTGTTTCTTTCAACTAACATATGTTCAAATCAACATGTATCATTTTGACAACACTAAAAAACACTCAGGACTTCTTTATTTTAAAATACAAAACAAAACAAGAAACAGTGGCCTGATAAATAGAGGCCACTTCCAGAGTAGATGTTTATGAAGATGGTATAGAGTACATGGTACAGGGTCAGATGTAAAGTCACTGCTGGTGTCTGCCTCAGCTCTATCCCTCCATAAAGACCTCTTCCTCCTCTCGCTCCTCTCTTCCTGTCTACATCAATCTTCCCTCCTTCCATTCCAAATACCTTCAGTGGGAGAGGATTCTCTACACATTCATCTTTTATTACAAAATTATAAGGTATTAAATTGTAGATATGGAAATTAAATAAAAAGGCAAACATGAACAAGCCAAACAATAGTCCACAAATCATACTTGGCTTTTCAAAACTTGTGGGCTTTTTTTCCTTTTTCATAGTGTGGCTTCTCTGTTAAAAACGCTACTAATAAGGGGCACACCTGGGTGGCTGAGTTATTAAGCATTTGCCTTCGGTCAGGTCATGATCTCAGCACCCTGATATAGAGCCCAACATTGGGCTCCCTGCTCTGCAGGATGCCTGCTTCTCCCTCTCCCGCTCCCCCTGCTTGTGTTCCTTCTCCCACTTTGCCTCTGTCAAATAAATAAATACAATCTTTTTTTAAAAATGCAACTAATAGCGAGAGCCTGGGTGGCTCAGTGGGTTAAAGCCTCTGCCTTCAGCTCAGGTCATGATCCCAGGGTCCTGGGATTGAGCCTCACATTGGACTCCTTGCTTAGCAGGGAGCCTGCTTCCCTCCCTCTCTCTCTCTCTGCCTGCCTCTCTACCTACTTGTGATCTCTGTCTGTCAAATAAATAAACAATCTTTTTTAAAAAAAAAGCAACTAATAGGAATCATGTTTAGTCATCCTATATCCAATTAGTGAAACTGGTTAGGGTTTATATTTAATGAGATTTACTCCAAGGATTTAATTCCCATGTGAGGCAGTTAGTTTACTCATCTACCTATTAGACAATCTACCAGGACACCATGTTCCTTAACTATCAGAATATGAATCACTGCAAACATATTAGAATGAGAAAAGCAACGGAAAGTACATTTTCTTAGTGAACATCCTCATCTACAGTCAAATGATTCTTCAATAAATCATGTAAATCTTTTGGAATACTTCCATAAGATTGCGTGTAAATGTGTTAAGAATATTAGAAATGTTATTTTGAAATCTGGACAAAAATAGGGGCACCTGGGTGGCTCAGTGGGTTAAGGCCTCTGCCTTCGGCTCAGGTCGTGATCCCAGGATCCTTGGATTGAGCCCCGCATCTGGCTCTTTGCTCGGCAGGGAGCCTGCTTCCCACTCTTTCTCTGCCTCTCTGCCTGCTTGTGATCTCTCACCATCAAATAAATAATAAATTAAATATCTAAAAAAAAAAAAAAAAGGTACTCCACAAACCTTGTAATCTGTTTTTGCTTTTTAATGTGAATAAAAATGTTGTGTATTCTCTTTCTCATTAGTGTCTGCCCAATCCAGTAAGAACAATCAGTATATAAATCTGCATTTTTTCCACAAGCATTTTGGATGGTTCTTATGGTCACAGCAGAGTTGGAAGCACTGTGTTAATATCTTTTCACAGCTCTGGTTCATGTAATTATGTTCACAAGCTGCACCTACCGTTAAAGAAATAGCACTGAATACTAGATGCCTTGCCGGCAAGCCAGCTACAGGCACGAAACGTCATACCCAATTCATAATCTTGGCCTCCTGGGCATCATGCTCTTCCCGGAACGAACCGGCCCAGGCACTGTTTAGAGTATTTTTCACACGTTGTCCATGTCAGGTCTTAGAGAATACGGTCAGAGGAATCCATAAAGTTAAAAAATGAAGAATTATAAAATGTTAAGAATTTAAATTGTTTCCTAGGCTGTCACTATTGCCATATTCTTTGATAATTCATCCAGTCCCTAGACATTAGGATTCCCAATCTTAAAGGAAACATGTTCTCCTCCTATAAGCAACTGGCTGCTTTCAAACAGCAGCTCCAATATTAGAAGCCTAAGTTAAAAATTCTGATGTATTTTACATCATTTCAAACTACATATATTTAATTCACACCTGCAGTATGTTGAATCATAATATTTTTATTTTATTTTTTGCAGCAAGGAGGTGATTTCTCAAACTATAAACATTTCAGTACATTTAATAACACATATGATAGAAGTGGAACTAAATTTCACAGCCAGTCTACTTATATCTAGACTATAAATTCTTATGTTTGCCAAGAGGTTGAACTATAAACATGTTGGCAATGAGCTGGATTTAAATTTGCTTTCATCAAATGTATTCTCTTGTCTAAAAATAGCTCACCATGCAAAGGTCAGGAAAGCCAGACAGAACAGATACCAAATCATTAAGATTAAGGTATTTATCTCCTAAAATATATGTATGTGCATAACTCAGAAGCAACTAAGTTAAATTATACTTAGCTTTACTCAACACTACTACAAAAATCTCACTTCTGCCACAGCATGTATCATTTGTTTATATGAGGTCAGTTTTTCATTTAAAACAGAGTTTTATTTTAATGTTCAAAGTCCTCGCAGATATCGATATTTGATAAAGCTACTTAATGAGACTTTTGAAGTAGTAGAGTGAGGGGTTTTTTTGTTTTTTTCTTTACCATAGTTTTTTTATTCAAATTCAATTAGCCAACATACAGTACATCATTAGTTTCAGATGTGCAGTTCAGTAATTCATCAGTTGTGTCTAACACCCAGTGCGCATCACATCACATGCCCTCTTTAATGCCCATCACCCAGTTACCACCCCCCCACCACCCCCCATCAACACACAGTTAGTTTCTTAGAGTCAAAAGTCGCTCATGGTTTGTCTCCCTCTCTGATTTCTTCCCATTCAGTTTTCCCTCCCTTTCCCTATGATCCTCTGCACTATTTTTTATGTTCTATATATGAGTGAAACTATAAGATAACTGTCTTTCTCTGATTGACTAGAATGAGAAGTTTTTAAGTAGAGTATTACTGGCCTAGTTCTAGAGATACACTCAAAGAGATACACTCAAAACTAAGAAATAATACAACATGGTTGAGCAGTTATCTCACTGGTGTGGTTTTCTGTTAATTTTAAAGAACATTAATACTGATCATTCATCAAGGAGAAAATAAAACAACCTGAAGACCAGGTTAGTGGTATTTTGGACACAGGCTGAAAGAAAGCTTACCTTTCCCTCTCTCCTTCCATGGTATCATATAAACGGTTGGCACCTCCATCAGCACAGGCTCTCAAAAGGGCTTTAAATAGAAAAAAAAAAAAAAAAAAAAAAAAAAAAAAAACCATTTCAATATAAGCAGCTTAGAGCAGTACTTCGTAAATAATAAACAAACGATTAAAAAATGATCAGACACACACACACTCACACTTTCCCCTTTGGAACTTTTCACATTTAGCCAATGACAGCTGCACTGCAAGCAATCCTACACAGCACTCAAGACAGACAGAATCACCTAAGACAAGAGTATATTTCCTTTTCGTAGTCTTTTCAATTTCTCTTATTAAATAAAAGGGGAAGAGAGTACAGGGTGTCTTCAATCTCTCTGGAAGCTTGTTTATCCTTCTTTATAAGAGAAGAAAGGTCTCATGCTCAGTAAGAGAAAACAGGACACAGATATCCCTTTATGGCCTTACTTTATTAATTTGTACAGATGTTCTCTATTTATGGCAGGCATAGGTTTCCATCTTTTGTTTTGATATAAAAAGTTTCTTTTAAAAATAAAATCATAGGGGCGCCTGGGTGGCTCAGTGGGTTAAGCCTCTGCCTTCAGCTCAGGTCATGATCTCAGGGTCCTGGGATCGAGCCCCACATCGGGCTCTCTGCTCGGCAGGGAACCTGCTTCCTCCTCTCTGTCTCTGCCTGCCTCTCTGCCTACTTGTGATCTGTGTCAAATAAGTAAATAAAATCTTTAAAGAAATAAAATAAAGTCATAAACATAACATTGTAAGTTTATTTTAAAATATTAAGTGAAAATTTAGAAAATGTGTGAAATACTGTAAAAAATTTTGGGAGATGGTACAAAATTAAAATCTGGTAAATAATAAGATATTTGAGTAAGACTGACTGTCTCTCCAACTGGGGCTTTTAGGTCTTGCCTTCACTCTAAGATATGATGTTTCTGATGAAGTATTCCTTGAAATTCTCTTACTCCATGGGCTACTATTTTGTTGTTGCTGTTACTTCTCTAATTTCCAATTTTCCTAGAAATGTTCAGTATCTTAGCATCAGTTCCCTCTTTTCTTCACTTTTTAAAATATCCTTTACCTAAAGGTTCAGATCAAACTTTATTTTTTATCCTGGGTAAGGACAGTGAATGCGGTTATGTCTGAGATTCTGATTCCTCACCCAAACAACGGAAGCCCGTCTCCGGTCCCTGCGCAGCTGTTAAAACCAAAGTCACTAGAGCCACAAAGATCAGCAAAGGCCTTGGGACCTGCAGCTTTGAAAGAAACACACTACTCTTTTGAGCTACTTCTTTGATTCATGGCACTTATGAAATCCCTTTCTGCAAATCTATACATTTAAAAGTGTTTATACTATTTATCTCCAAATACCTAAGTGTTTAAAAGCAGTTAGGATATAGTCAAAGATATCTAATTAGCCCTCTGGCAGAAATAAAAGCCCTAATGTGTTTTCTACTAATCCATAACATGCGAGACTATTTTCTCTGTTCCATGTTTTATCAGAAATAAAACAGGGCGCCTGGGTGGCTCAGTTGGTTAAGCAACTGCCTCTGGCTCAGGTCATGATCCCAGAAACCCGGGATGGAGCCCCACATGCTGCTCCCAGCCCAGCGGGGAGCCTGCTTCCCCCTCTGACCTCCTCCCATCTCGTGCTCTCTCTCACTATTCCTCTTTCTCTCTCTCTCTCAAATAAATAAATCTTAAAAAGAGAAAAGAAAAGAAATACAACAGGCCAAGAGGCAAAAATATACTCCTTTTTTGCCTCAGCTTCCTCATCTGTAGGTGGGGATAATATGGCTTAGCATTATTAAGCAATTAATGATTTAATAATTGTATATATTATTTATCAGAACACCAGAATACAGTAAGCAGTCAATCAACATCGGTCCTCTTCCTCCATTTTTTGTTAGAGTCATTATGAAATGATTAAAAAGCTTGTGTAGGGCGCCTGGGTGGCTCAGTTGGTTAAGTGACTGTCTTTGGGTCCCGGGATTGAGTCCCACATCCGGCTCTCAGATCACCATGGAATATGCTTCTCCTGCTGACCTTTCTCCTCTCATGCTCTCTCTCTCTCCTTCTCTCTCTATCAAATAAATAAATAAAATCTTTAAGGAGCGCCTGGGTGGCTCAGTGGGTTAAGCCTCTGCCTTCGGCTCAGGTCATGATCTCAAGGTCCTGGGATGGAGCCCCTCATCAGGCTCTCTGCTCAGCAGGGAGTCTGCTTCCCCCTCTCTCTCTGCCTGCTTCTCTGCCTACTTGTGATCTCTCTCTGTGTCAAATAAATAAATAAAACCTTGAAGAAGAAGAAAAAAAAAAGCTTGTGTTCCTGGACAAGGAAAGCCGAAGCTACTAAAACAGTGCATTAAAAAAATAAGAGTTTTTACAAGGATATTTAAGAGGGTTGGCTCATTTTACCAATTACCTACAATATACATTTCCTTAGGAGGAATGGCAGCCAAATTCAAATTAAGCCACAAGCATAACATGCAGAAGATCACAGAATATTCTGCACATTTCCTAATATCAAAACCTAAAGTTCAAAAGCATCAAAATCTAAAATAGGTCTAACATATAAAATATAGCATAAAACAAGTGAATAGGGAGACTGAAAAGATTGATAAATAGAAGCATTGGGGAACTACCAGTAATCACCCTCCGAGTATATAAAACAAAATTAATAAGTATATTAAATCTTTTTATATAAAAATTGGTTCACCCAAGTAATATGAAAACCTAAGAAATAGGTTTTATTGGCTAAGGATTATCAAATAGAATGAGTTGTCAGCTTCACAGTGTGGTCTTATTCTACAAAGATCAGTTGAATTCAACATTTATACCTGTTATGTTCCAGGCCCTAAACGCAACAGCAAAATGAGTAACAAACAGATCTAGGACGCCAAGGTCACAAGTGAGCAGAAGAGAGACCAACGCAAGTACACACACACACACACACACACACGACGCGCTGCGGACTCTGACGAGTGCTAATAATAAGGGCAACAAACTTCGCCGGGAAGACAAAGAAGGGAGAGATGAATTTTGAGTAAACATCTGCTTATCGATAAGTCCAGCTCCAGTAAGATTACTGTTACTTTTACAATACCAAAACTTTGTCTAATGTCTGTTACTTCCTATGCCTAAATTTAAATTGATACTTTTAGAGCAGTTTATGGAAAGAGAAATATTTAGATCATAGGAAGCAAACTTGTTCCCATCTATTCTTGTTTCAAATGGCAAAGGGAGCAAAAATAGCCATGAGTAAATCTATATAGACTTTTTTCTCACTACCTTTCAGTTAAGAGTAGGGGTACAATCCCACTGAAAGGAAAACAAGTTCCCAAATGTCCCTGAAAGCATTTTGCTTTTAATAAAGTTTGACTTAAAAACAAATGATGTATTCTACCATCTTTAAATGTTAGTGATAAAAATGTTTCAGCTTGGGGCGCCTGGGTGGCTCAACAGGTTAAGCCGCTGCCTTCGGCTCAGGTCATGATCTCAGGGTCCTGGGATCGAGTCCCGCATCCGGCTCTCTGCTCAGCAGGGAGCCTGCTTCCCCCTCTCTCTCTGCCTGCCTCTCTGCCTAATTGTGATCTCTCTCTGTCAAATAAATAAATAAAATCTTTAAAAAAAAAAAATGTTTCAGCTAGTTTGAAATACTTTCACATATGTAAATAAAATTTGTAATAAATATATATAGTTTATACTTTATATATATAATTTAAATTTATAAATATAAATAAAATATGTAAATAAAAGTAAAAAAATCACATTTGAAAAATAAAGTATTTCAAGCATAAATAATGCTGGCATGAATTCACTGACAGCACTTGGAAAAATGAGCTGCAAGCATGACTATTAATGAAAGTAACAAACTTAAAGAACCAGAAGTAGAAGGTACTCTGAAATAAAATATTTTTTATAAGTCAGAATGAATCAGCCTCAAAAATCTGTTCACTCCATCACTTAAATTGTTTCAAACTTTAATTCATGAGTTATCTTGTAATGTAAGATTTTCATTGGTGCATATACAACAAAAGTTTTGCTTATTTGTCAAATACCATAACTTCAAAGGTTGAACAATTATTTCCTATGCATCAAGCTGATGTACAACTAAAGACTAAAATACATTAAAATCATTAACTTTATATATTGGTACTACCAGTAAGTATATTAAATGCATCTGAAACAGTTTTCTTTTAAACTGGCATAATGTAAGTTAATGTTACTGACAGATAATGAAGGGCTCCATTCAAAATTGAAGGTTAACTGGCTATTTCATTAATTTTTGTTGAATAAAGTTGGACAGAAATAATTTGACTTTCTCAACAGCAGACTATTATATTAGTTCCAAGTATTAAAATGAGGGAAAAGTAAAATTAATCAAAAGAAGCATTTTTCAGTTTAACTGCAAGAAAACCAGATATCAAAGATTTCAATTCTAATCTAGACCACTTATTAGTTCTATGACTTTGAGCTAATCCAAAGCCTGCTGATTCTAATGTAAAATAAAAATTATTATATGTATTTTGCCAAATTCACAGAATTTTTCAGGGACTCAAGGGAGACAGTATAGACAAAACTAGAAGAAGTAGCATAGGTAAACATCCTCTCACATGCTGTTGATGACAATTTTTTTTCAAAGATTTTATTTATTTATTTGACAGATCACAAGTAGGCAGAGAGGCAGGCAGAGGGGGAGGGGAAAGCAGGCTCTCCACTGAGCAGAGAGCCCAATGCGGGGCTCGATCCCAGGACCCTGAGACCATGACCTGAGCTGAAGCCAGAGGCTTAACCCACTGAGCCACCCAAGCGCCCCTGTTGATGACAATTTTGAGGGACAGGTTGGCAGATTAATAAAAATTTAAATGTGCATCCCTCTGATCCAGAAATTCTATGTAGCCTACATAAACACTTGTCCAAATTCACAAGGGCTCATGTACAAGGATATTCATTGTGATAATATGGGTAATCATGAAAAACTACTAGAGAATTTAACTGGTCACCAGTTGAATACTGGTCAAATATATCACGACTATAGTAGAGAACCATTTAAAAAAAAGGGTAACTCTTACATGTATTTGTTTTTATTTTTATGATTTTATTTAATTATTCATGAGAAAGAGAGAGAGAGAGGCAGAGGGAGAAGCAGGCTCCCCAATGCAGGACTCAATCCCAGAACCCTGGGATCATGACATGAGTCAAAGGCAGACATTTAACTGACTGAGTCACCCAGGCACCCACTTACATGTATTTGTATGTTATCTCTTATGAGGTGTATTGTTATGTGACCCTTAAAGTAACTTTTAAATAACCCTCGCTCAAATATTTCTTGCAATAGCGCTCATAGAACATATAGGATTATACCAAATCCAAGAAAACTAAGAATCAGACAAAAGTTACTTTATCAAGAATGTGTAGCAATTAATTAGTAATCAGCATTGATAAGATGCACTTGTGTTGCTGTTGGGGGCTGCACCCCGCCCCCAACACATACTCCTGAGGAAATTCATAAAACTAGCATAGGATAAGCCTCAAGAATTGACAGATTCCGGGCGCCTGGGTGGCTCAGTGGGTTAAGCCGCTTCCTTCGGCTCAGGTCATGATCTCAGGGTCCTGGGATCGAGTCCCGCATCGGGCTCTCTGCTCAGCAGGGAGCCTGTTTCCTCCTCTCTCTCTCTCTCTCTGCCTGCCTCTCTACCTACTTGTGATCTCTGTCAAATAAATAAATAAAATCTTAAAAAAAAAAAAAAAAAGAATTGACAGATTCCGTGGCCATTTGCATCCCAAACAGGGAGCGACCGAAAATTTGAAAGTTCCTCCTGGGAAATGATGAGGCCATCACTATTTTTGTATCAAACAAGTTTTATTATCCATTTTATACCCTTCCTTAAAGCTAAGTAAATTTAGTGCTGAATAAAGCCTATTATGTCTTGTGAGTTTGTTAATCCAAACCCAAGACCACCTTTGTATTCTACACACCCAACTCTTCAACAGTGACTACTGTGAGGAATGAGCATAGGGTCATGGAGAAGACATTTTTTTTCCCCATTCCTTACATTACATGCTGTGCTGTTAAAAAATATTTGTACAAGGAATTTGAATATTGTAAATTATAATTTTAAAACCAATGGTAATAACTAAAAAGGGGAAATACACATAAAATAATAAGAATAATTCCTGATCTAACCCCATTATTAAAAGGAATCAAATATTTTGTCAGACTTTGCCAGGATTGAATTGAAGATGCCTATCGTTAATCTAAAGGAAAAGTAAGATGCAGAATCTTATTTAGAAGAAGTCTTATGGTATCTGCAGAGCACTAAATAACTCCAGTTACCCAACTTCTGTTTATTTTCAACACAGATCCTTATCCCTAGTACCCCAAAGTTTCAATTAGTCTTTGTGTACCCCAAATCAATCTAATCTGTCAATTACTGGTTTGAGTCAGGATTCTTTCCCTGCCAGACATAGAAGACCACCGAATCCCCAATTTCTATCCTTAAGGCTGCTCTGGCATCTATATGAGGTAGTCCAGTCATGGGGGTAAAGGTAGTTCCTTCTGGTTAAGACTCAGAAACAGTTCACTAACATATACACATTAATAAGGAAAGGATTCCTTATGAGCGTATGAGTGCACATACAACTACACAGATGCCAGTAGAAGGTTAACTATCAGGTATTACAGAGAATGGTAGTGTATTTATTATGGTAAGAGCAGTTAACATGACATCTACCCTCTTAAAAACTTAACAATGCAGTATTGTTAACTATAGGTGCAATGCTGTATAAGAGATCTCTAGAACTAGTATCAGCTCCTCATTTGCTGCTTCCCTTAGCTCATGGCAACCACCATTCTATTCTCTGCTTCCAGGTTTGACGGTTGTATCTACCCTCATACAAGGGGTTCCATGCAGTATTTTTCCTTCTGTGTCTGAATTCTTTCACTTAGCTTAATATCCTCCAAGTTAATCCATGTTTTCACATCTTGCAAGATTTTCTTCTTTTTAATTTTTTTTATTTGGAGGTAGGGGACCCCCTTTCACCCATTTCTCCTATCCCACTTCTGCTCGCTCCAGCAACCACCAATTTGTTCTCTGTATATATACGGTCCTGTTGTAATTTTTTGGTATTAGATCTATGGCTCAGAAATATTTTCTCCCATTCCGTAGGTTGCATTTTCACTCTGTTGCACAAAAGCTTTGCGGTTTGACATAATCCCGATGATCTAATTTAGCTTTTGTTGCCTGTGCTTTTAGTGTCATATCCATGAAATCACTGCCAAAACCAATGTCATGAAGTTTTTCCCCTATGTTTTCTTCTGAAAGTTTTATAGTTTTGGACTTTACATTTAAACCTTCAATCCATTTTGCATCAAAGATAAGTGTTTTTAACCAATTTTCATCATTAGAGACAATACTTAGCAGTAATTCACACTTCATACTTAAATCAGACAAGAAGCTCTAAATCAATGGATTCTTCCAGAAATATCTCTTGCTTAAAAACGTTTAATTTACCAACAGTTATTTTCTGCCTGTGTTAAAAACTCAACCATATAATGAAGCCCAATAAGAAACAGATGTTATTTAAGAATTCATGAAAGGCTTTCCTTAATGAATTATCATCTTTAAGCACATCTGGGTGTCCACTTCGTTTTTTTTTTTAAAACACTTCATAAAAAAACCAGAATGTCTGCTTAGGATATTTCTGCTATTTAAAACAGAAGTTAAGGATCTTCCTTGGAGATCTTCCATAAGTGGGAATGTTAAACATATTGACTAGTGATGAAAGAAAAAAAAACACATATAAGATACAATTATCTATATATTAAAAAATACAGGTATTGATTTATATATATACATATATAATTATAACCGTAAGATATTGCTACAGTGGTACTTTTGCAAAGCAAAAGAGGATGGGGTTGGAGAAGATTTATTTTTGCACTCTCAGCCATAAGTGACATTAAATCTACACCCAAATCCAGATTTGGCATATGGCCCAATCTATGCCTTACAATCTCCTGCTATCCAGTCAAAAATAATGACACCACGATCCCTTTTCTACTGTCCTGCAACCAGAGAGACTCAGACCTGAGACTGAGAAGCTTGGGTCTATGGTCTATATCAACACAGAAAATGAAGTCAGTACAGTAAATGTAAAGCAAGCAGGCCATGGGCACTGTTAGGGGCCCATAGCAATAGCAAGGGTGAGGCATTAGCCTTTTCAATTATATAAGCTATAAATTCCCATTTGGGGCTCAGACCAATTGGGGTTGGGTTTCCTCTCATTTGAAATAGGAAGAGCCCTAACATACAAATGTTAATTTTTACTTCAAAGACACTGAATCTTCCTTCAGTTGTCAGAACCCTACCTTACTATGTCCCGAATCTATGACAGACCAAGTCCTTAAGAGGAGCTGCATATTTCTGTAGATAGTATCTACTAATAATAGACCATCACCAGCAAAGCTTGGATTACGGTCATGGTTAACAGAGATGGATAAGCATGCTTTTCCTATCAAGACATTATTTCATGTGGAAACACTTTCATTCAGAGGAGTTCATGAATTTATACTGAGAGAAACAGTAACAATTTACTTTGCTCATAGGAGTATGGAAATGTGTAATTATTTGCTGTTTAGATAACTCAGTTTTAGATGAAAGGTTTTTGTACAATTATTAAAAGGCTCACATTATTTGCAATAGCCTGAAAAGAATAAATGGCATACTCTTTAAATTTTAGTTAAGTCAGTAGCACAGAATTTTCCTTATTTCAAATAAAAAGCAAGTGGTATTTATACTGAGCATCTATATGCACAGTGCTGTGCTAGTCTTAATGATCTGGTTCATGCCATATAATGAAGATTTTTATTATCTATAGGTAAATGTTGCTGTGTAAATTCTATTATTCTTTCTCTCTTCTGCCTTCTCTCCCCCACGCCCCGCCCAGTTAAGCACCTTGGAGATAAAGCATGACATTTAGTTATCCTTGATATAATTTATAAAGTCTAAAATCAGGTAGCTCTTTAACAATGAGTGATACCAAATACCTCATTACTAAAAAGTCTTAAAAACAGCCAAACATCAACTGTTTATCCTAAAGTAGCGCAGTGAACATTTTTTTAAAAGACAAGTAAAGCTGGGGCGCCTGGGTGGCTCAGTGGGTTAAAGCCTCTGCCTTCGGCTCGGGTCATGATCTCAGGGTCCAGAGATCAAGCTCCGCATCGGGTTCTCTGCTCAGCAGGGAGCCTGCTTCCTCCTCTCTCTCTCTGCCTGCCGCTCTGCCTACTTGTGACCTCTCTCTCTGTCAAATAAATAAATAAAATCTTAAAAAAAAAAAAACAAACGACAAGTAAAGCTCATAATGGGTAAAAACTGCAAATAGCTAAGCAGCACAGAAAAAACCGATCTTATATATGAGAAGCTAGCATATGCATGTTTGTCCATACGTGAGTTGTTGAAAACATGGCTGAGTACATCCTCAAACATTACATATTTACTGAAGACCAGCCATTCTTTAAGGATAAGGTGGCAAATGTGCACACTCCATCTACACTTTCTAAGAAACATACAATCAACTCTTGCTGGTGTTTATAACACAGGGTTATTGGACACTATTCACATTTAGGGCTTTTGTTGTGAGGGGTCATTCAGTGCATTGCAGAATGTTTGCCAGCACCCTTGGCCTCGACCCACTAATTGCCAGTAGCAGCCCCAAGTTATGATGACCAAAGTCATCTGCAGACAACTTACATACAGCTCAGCACCTGCCCATAATCCCACAATATCCAGCTCTAAGGCAGATTGTTAATTGCTCTTCTGTAAACCTCCAAATTAAAAGCAAGACTATCGCCTAGAAAACACATTCTACCTAGCTACCAAAGTCAGATGCATCAGCAAAGCAACTCATGTCCTAACTAAATTGCCTTCACTTCTATTCCAGACACAAATCTACCATCATTAGAGGATAAGATGTGGACTTTTTGAACCTTCAGTCAGACTTCTCATATAATCTCTACATGACTGAATATCTAGCGTACTCTGGGTAATCCTCTAGCATGGTCCCACACTCTATTTGTACCTCATATTCATTAGTCCCTGTTACTAAATTAAATTATTGCCACCGTTACAAAAGGTAAAGCCAAGTCCTTCTGACTGTCTTCTGGGAACTGCTGGGTAGTTCCCATCAAGTCCCACACCGGAAAGGAACCACCCCTGCACAGTTATCACCCTAGATAGTGAGCATGAAAAGCGATAACTTCTATTAGCTCAATTCACTTCAAAATATACAGAGATTGGTAAGGTGGGGATAATAAAGTAAGAAGAGGTGGCAAAACTGTATAAATGAGCAAAATTAGTAAAATCAGAACTACTAGAAGGGTTGAAATAGAAGGAAAAGACAATGATGGGGCCTGATCCACTCGGCAAAAATAAAAACCTTTAAATAAAAATCCCTTTGCTGATGCAAGTAGGTAATACACTAGAAGGGAGAGAGGTTTGGAACCTATCTGCATCCCTGGCCTATTCCTTTGGTACCAGAATTCCTTCCCCTATCCATTTTTCTTGTGAATCTGTGTTAATAGGCCTCAGAACTCTCATGTAAGACATAATTCAAATGAGCGATTCACTGTTGCACATATCAAAAGTGAAATATATCAAAATCAGATGTTTGTTACACAAGAAACTGATAACATTTATCTTATTTTGTAGATAAAGAAAAAAAAAACCCTACAGATAATGTCTATACTTTCGCTAGTACCTCTGATATCTTTATAAAATATTTTAACACAATTTATTGAGAGTTTCTAGCAAACAAATCCATTCTCTTAAACTCATCATTAAATGTAAGGGGTAATAATAGGTTAACTTCAGTAATTGGGCCTTACTATAAAAATAATTAGAAACTGAGAAATAATTACATATTATTACCGAATAATGTAAGAATTTCACACTATAATCTTACAGCTTGACTATGCTTGTTTTCTAACTGAGCACAATTATAACCTAATCCTCCTTCCTGCTTAGGGGATTAAAAAAAAAAGTAGCAGTGGGGGAGCTATTTGAAGGCAATGAGTGATGAGTAGAAAGAAGAAGAATTAGGGATAGTGCTTCTAGAAGAAAGTGGAAATAGGGCGTGTGGGTGGCTCAGTTGGATAAGTGTCAGCTCTCCGCTCAGGTCATGATCCCAGAGTCCTGGAATCAAGCCCCGCATCGGGCTCTCTGCTCAGCAGGACCTTGCTTCTCCCTCTCCCTCTGCCTGCTGCTCCCTCTGCTTGTGCTCTCTCGCTCTCTCTCTGTCAAATAAATAAATATAATCTTAAAAAAAAAAAAAAAGGAAAAAGGAAAAAGATGGAAAGAACAGGAATCTGTGCGTTCAGGTTAAAAGCAAGAGGTGACTACCTGAAAACTCTTTACACCCAGAATCATACCATGTGGGATGAAGAATTCAAGGGGGCCGTGTTTCAGGGGGTGCATAAGTGTTTTATTAACTGCCCCACTTCCTAGTTTGTAAGCTATCCCAGAGCATGGTTAAGAGATACAATTTATCTTCTTTAAAGCATAATTTATCAAGTTATGAGAAGGCTTATTTTTAAAGCAATTAAACAAAGGCCAGTTGCTTTGGCCCTTAGTCAGATAAGGGAAAAGGTGTTAAGAGATAAAGTTGAGAGCCAGTCAAAGACCACATTAAACTCTATTCTATACCATGACCTGTTTAAGTATAAAGGGAAGTCATTAAGGGCTTTCAGTTTGAAACTGTTGTCACCCAACTTACATACTAAAGACAGTTCTACGTAGGGAACAGATTAGATGCAGACAGGAGTGGAAGTCCCCGAATTAGTTAGGAAGAAAGATGGTGGCTTCTACCAAGAGGGCAGCAGGCAAGGCGGGGAGAAACAAATGTGCCTTAAGATATATTGGGAGGTGGAAGTGACTGTTGGCTGATGAACTGGATACGGAGGGCAGTGCCAAAGGAGTCGCAGATTCCTGACAAAACATTCCCCAACCCCTTCAGTATCCTGCCAAGTCTAAGGAGCCATTTCCTTCTTACTTCCGCTTATGTACTCCTCATGACCTTCTGGCCACCCTCAAGCCTGACACCGTAGCTCACACCGCAGGCATTCCATTCCGTAAGGGCTTGCTGCACTGAATGGAAATAGGCCACAGCCAAAACGTCTTTGAATGGCTCCGGCTATTCTCGATTTTAAAAAGTACTTTCTGTCTTAACTCAAGAGGGCACGAAAGGTCTTGTGGGACACTGAGTTTATTACGTATTTTCCTGTAGGGATTTGGATTAAAATTCTAGCCGGAGGGATAGAACAGAGTTCAGTTATAAACTGCACTTTTGTACACTTCTCCATCTGTGCACCCTTTTACAGCAAAGGATTGAAATAATTCATATGAAGTGTGCCAAGAAAAATATTCCTACCATTGTTAATCCTAAATTATTACTTTCAAAAAAATATAGTACAGACCTGAAGGAATCTTCTGAAAAGTGTAGAATGTATCTTATAAATCAAGAACAATTTAAAATACAGCAAAGAATAAGGGAATACCTCTGTGACCTCCACCTAGAACTGCCAATTGTTTTCATTCAGCACTTTGTGTCATCTAAACAACTATGGGAGTTTCTATTACAAGTTACCTCTCTAATGCCTGAACCTACTCCCACGCCCCTTACCATTATTCTGTATATAATGGCTTACCCTTTACAGTCTTTTAAAAACTCTCTTATAGTACGCATTTGCATCAATGAGCCACATTGTGACATGTTGCATACATGATGTGTGTTATTTTTAATTTTTTAAAAAATTATGTTCCAAAACTTGTTTTTATATTCAGAGTTTATGAATATATAGTTCACCAATGTGTCAAAAATATTTATCTGATCTATTTATAGATACTTAGGTGGTTTACATGTTTTAACTATTTAAAAAAATGTTGCAGTTATCATTTAGATGCCTCCTTGTACACATATGAAACATTTTCTCAATTGTATGTACATAAATGGATAATTATTGGGTCATAGACTATGCACGTTATTCATTTTACTACACAATACTGAATTGTTGTCCACATTGACTTTATCAATTTACACCAAGTAAAATTTTATTTTTTAAGTAGCGAACTGAAGCGGATGCATTAGCCTCTATTTGTATTAAATAAATGTACATAGGACTTGATCAAGAATTTTATTATGACTTCTGTGGTAGAAGCAGCCTCATCTACCAGCAAAAGTGAAAGGTGCTGATCGTCAAACACTCTGGATCAGGGTCTATCAGCTGGAAAGCAGACTGAATGCAGACTGGCCACTTTCTTAATTCCCCTGCCGAGTTGTCCTCTGCAAGAAATCCTCAGCAACTTACCGCTATGAAGCCTGCCCAATGGCCTACTTTATGTCTGGATACAGGGTTCTTCTAGCTGTGTGTGCCTCAATTCTCCTGACAAGAGGTACTGATATTACCAGGTATCGACATCAATCTACATAACCCTCCGGACAGATTCTAGTCTTCTCTCATTCGTTTGTAGGCAGGTACCGAACGAGCATCAACTCCAGGAGTCCAGCCAGCAATAACCAGACACAGGCCCACCTCTGGAGGAGAACAATCTAGACCTATACAATATAGTAGCTACTGGCCATTGCGTGCTTGAGCATCTGAAATGCAGCTAGTCTCAACTGAGATGTGCTGCTCCAAGTGTAAAATCAACACTAGATTTTGAAGACCTAGTACAAAAAGATTATAGAACGTGTCAATAATGTTATACTGGTTCTATGTTGAAAAGATATTTTTAATAAATTGTGCTAAATACGACAGTATTATAATTAATTTCTCCCGTTTCTTTTTACTTTAACATGACTACAAGAAAATTTAAATTTTTACTTATGGCTCATACTATATGGACCAGTACTGGTCAAGAGGCTAGGAGAGGGGCGCCTGGCTGACTCAGTCAGACCATCCAGCTCTTGACCTTAGGGTTTGGAGTTCGAGCCCCATGTGGGCTGAAGAGACTACTTAAATAAATAAATAAAAACTTGAAAGACAAGAAGGAATGAGAGACAAGTATAGTAACACAGTGAGGTGGACCAAGTTCAAATCTCTACGGGAGTATGTAGAAAGGACAAAGCCCATTCAGCTATTTAGGCACAAAAGACAAACCACAGGAACTGAGAGCACAAATACTAAAAAATAATGTCTTCTTATTTGAAAAATATGAGTTAGCTAGATGGGAAAGGAGGAAGGAAAGAAATCATTCCAGGCAGAAGCCCGGAGTCAAGAGTCAAAAACTAGCTACACTGGCAGAAACAAGGTTTAGTCACGTTACCCCTTGTAACCCTGGGCAAAAATCAGCATTTTTCACTTAAAATAACAATAATCATATTCTTGTATTATTTCTTCTTCTGAAGAAGGAAACTTCAGACAACCGAAACAAAACTTTTTACAGAAAATAATTTCTAATCAATTACCTACCTCACAGTACCAATTTCATACTTCTGTACTATCAGAATCACAGACATCTGAAGGGTAAGCATTTGTGTAAGTAAAATGACAAGGGAACACATTACCCAAGACAAAACCCATCACCCCACCCCATATATGAACCTATTATATCACAAAGGAAGAAGCTCAAGAGTATTTTACAACCTCAGGGCTTTCGCACAAGTCTTGACTCCAAACTACATGAGAACAGTAGATCTTCATATTACAGCAATAAAAAAAAAAATATTATCACTAGCTTTTCTCTGTTCTAGGGCCTACAGGTGAATTTATCCTTTTATTATTGTTTTAATTATGAGGCAAAAGGGATGCAAAATTAGAATTTTGATCCAACTCCGTGAACGACACAGTAAGTTACACAAAGCAAAGAAAGTCTTTTATTTATTCTAGTTCTATCTCAAACACCAAACATTACTGAAAACACTTTATTTTATTCATTCATTCATTTATTCATTTATTTATTTTAAAGATTTTATTTATTTGACACAGAGAGAGAGATCACAGTTAGGCAGAGAGGCAGGCAGAGAGAGAGAAGGGGAAGCAGGCTCCCCACTGAGCAAAAAGCCCAATTCGGGGCTCAATCCCTGGACCCTGAGACCATGACCTGGGCCGAAGGCAGAGGCTTTAACCCAATGAGCCACCCAGGCGCCGCTGAAAACACTTTCATTAATGAGTGAAAAACAAAAACACATATCAATGGAAATGTAGAAAAGGCAAAAATAAAAATACTGAGACTTGTTGCTTGGATGAGAGGTTTTTAACAGGACTTTAAAAAGAATTAATTTCAACAGCTGGAAATTGCATTTGGCTCATGTTAAAGAAACATTGCTGTTGCTGTTTGCAAACATGATGAATGGAGAGCAGCTTGCAAGCATGATAGATAAAAATAAATATTTCATTATGCAAAATGTGTTTCATTGTTGGGTTTGTAAATCTGAAACAATTACAAGTACTGCACGGCAGCCGAGCTGCTGTTTTCACTGACTGGCAGGGGTTTCTTTTTTTCTCTCTCGGATTTTTACTTTTTCTTTTTAGCTGCAATGTTTGAAAATAACTTTTGGTATCTGACAGAAACTAAAATAACGATCTCCTTTCCCCACCAAAGTATAGAACCGATAATTATTTTACCCATCTGTATCTTTGTTCCCTGGAACATAAAAAGCAAACACTACGAAGAATTCACAGGTAGGAAACCAGTGCCCCAAAATCAGGTCGCCCACAAGTAGAAGTTACTCCCATTCTTTTGATAAGATGTATTCAACTTGCTTTAATAATTGATAGGACATACAACGTCATAAATGCACAAAGAAGTACAATATAGCCCAGAGACATGAACTGAGATGGAAATATTGATCTATACAATATAGCGAATAAATGCAACACCAGCATGTGCCCTCAAACAAACAAGTCTCACAGTACAGTGATGCCCCTCTTGTTCACAGTTAACCCGTCTGAGAAACCCACCCAGACAGTAAAATCCAGTGCTCAGGAAAAATAATTAGCCAGAAGAAAAATCACCAAGCAATGGAAAGGGGAATGGGAAGAGCCATGAAGCCAAATCTTTTCTTTTCTTTTTTTTAAAGATTTATTTATTTATTTATTTGACAGACAGAGATTACAAGTAGACAGAGAGGCAGGCAGAGAGAGGAGGAAGCAGGCTCCCTGCTGAGCAGAGAGCCCAATGCGGGCCTCGATCCCAGGACCCTGAGATCATGACCTGAGCCGAAGGCAGCGGCTTAACCCACTGAGCCACCCAGGTGCCCCCATGAAGCCAAATCTTAATTACTACTCTAAAGAGGGCTTCTGTTAGCTAAAACAAATTTACTGAAAGACTTAAAGGGAAAAAAGAATTTTTAAAGATGAGTGCTTCAAGTGGCCTGTGAGTGGCTCAGTCCGTTAAGCGTCTGCCTTTGGCTCAGGTCATGATTTCAGTGTCCTGGGATAAGCCTTACATTGGGCTCCCAGCTCAGTGGGGAGCCTGCTTCTCCCCCTCCCTCTATCATTTACCCTGTTTGTGCTCTCTCTCTCAAATAAATAAATCTTTTAAAAAAAAAGAAAAGAAAGAAAGAAAGATGAGTGTTCCAAGACAGCAGAGTAGACAAGTCTCTGTTCTCTATCCATCCCAAAATAACAGAATGAAAAAGAAATGAAGATTCCATCTTCGATAAAATTAGGCAAAATCTGTTGCCCCATCACAGGGTGTGACAAAGTGCCCCCAGAGGCAGTGAACTCAAGCAAGGGTTGGGAAGAGACTGAGAAGAGCTCTTTGGCGGAAGGTTCAGATACAGAAATCAATGTAGGAAGTACTGTCACTGAGATAAGGTGCAGAAAGTAGAAAAAACTGAACTGTGAGCAGCCTTCTGGCTGCCCCCGGGGTTGTAGCAGTGAGTCAAGGTCAAACAAAGTCATGAAGCCCTTCATGGTGCCTGAGGAGGGATTCCTGCTACCCCTGCCCTCCCACTCCCCACACAAACCAGCTTCAGATCAATTTATTTAAAGATCAATAGAAAAAGAACTGGGCCGAGAAGTTACAGGAGAGAGGGGGGAGGAGGGAAAGAAATGGGATAGGAAGAAGCAAGCAGGAAAAGAGAGGAGGGGAAGCCACCAGAAAAATACTGCCACCACGCAATGAAAATCATGACCAGAAATATCATCACGACTCAAAGAAAAAGCAAAAACATTTGAGAAGAGTTAGAAAAGCTCTTGAGAGATATGGCAAAGTCACAGAAGAAGATCAATTATGAGTGTAAAGAGTTCATCAAGGAAATTAAACCTAAACAATACGTTCTTGGAGGCAGAGTGAGCATCACTAAGACACACGTTAGATAAAACTGAGAAATGAGTGAAAATAAAATGAAATTAACAAATTAGAAAAGACTAAAAAGAAAGTGAGAAATGGGAGTTTTTTTTTAAAAATTGCACATGTATAACTACTTTCCCAAGAAGAAAACAGAACAAATCAAAGACCAATTTTCCAGGACCAGAGGGAGACTTAAGCCCATGGATTGAGAGGGCACACGCATGCCAAGAAAAACCAATACATAATGATAGTGAGTCAAGTCTAATTAAAATTGCTGGTACTTATAGATAAAAGTCCAACTGTATTCTTCATTCAGGGGAAAGAACTCTCACTAGCCTCAAACATTCAATATACTTGAGGAACTGAAATGATTCCAATAAAGTCCTTAAGAAACTAAAGTGTTTTCTGTCAGACTCTAAAGGAAACAAATACCCATCTTGAAACATTTTAAATCCACGAAATCTCATTCCCATTGAGTTTCTCACACACACACACACACACACACACACACACACGCACACACATATATATATATCTTGTGTATATATACACACACACAAGACTATATATACACACAAGACGACTGGCTGCCTCTCCCATCAAAGCCTTTATCATCAGGTCTTCACTGACACCTTCCTTTGCCTGAAGCACCCCTCCCCCTGGCTCCCTCAGCCAGCCGCCTGTCTGCCACTCTGCCTCTGTCAGCCTCCCTGTCCCTCTCTGTTTCCCTGTCTCTCAGCTCCCCGTCAGGATCCCTGGGCATCCTCCCCCGGTCCTCCCCCTCCTCCTCCCTCCCTGTCTCCTTCCTTCTCCCAACCTCTTGTTTCTCTGGCTCTCTGCCAGCCTGTCTCCTTCCCGGATTGCCTGCCTCCTCATACACCAACGTCTCTCTTTTCTATGAAGAATTAACTCGAGCTTCAGGTCTTTAAAATCTTTTCTGATGTCACTTATCTGGACTTGGTTCCCTCTCCATTTCTCATTAATTACTCATGGTGTGCTGTAAATAATGTATCTAAAATAAAGTAACTCCAAAAGATTGAAAATGGGCAAAGGCATACTTTATAAGTGAAACCAAAAATAAAGCAAGGATCATGTATCAATACCGGTATTTTCTTACTGCCTTTCCTCAAGCCGAGAAGATAAAAATATGACATGAAAAAATAATCAGTAAAGTATAATTAAGTGAAGTATATCAAACACTGTAATCTCAGTATAGATCTTTTCCATTGTCCATACAAAATTTACCAAAACTATATATCTAGGCCACAAAAAAAAGGTCACACAAATTCCAAATAGGAAAAACAGGACAAATAACACTCTATCACAGTGTAATAAAAACAGGAATCTACTGTCAAATAGAAAAAAAAAACCAGAAACCTAAGGGCATTTTGGAAATTTTTTAGTCTCTATGTCAAAAGGGAGGAGGAATAGAGTGGGAGGGTGGGTGCCCACTTCGAGCACAATGAACTGCTTATCTGGGGAAATAAGGAGCGGAGGGATCTGTACTAACCTCATCACGAACATAAAAAGGAACTATTTAAAATATATGGTATTGAATAGATGAGGAGAGTGTTAATTTCTGGTTAAGAACCACTAAATTATACCTGCTATCCTATTCAGCAGCTAAGGTTGAACGTTCAAAAACCTAACTTGGCTCTAGGTAACATGGCTAAGACACCACAGAAGGGGGACTCCACGGCCATGCTGTCCCACACCATGCCCCGTGTCCTTCCTTCCCCTAGAAGTTACACATTCTTCACATAGTCACCCGAAGTCACAAAGCTCAAATATATCTTAATTCAACTGGACCTAAGACATCAATAACAGAAACACCACTGTTCTACATATCACCAGGAAAGAAAAAAAAAAAATAAAACCATACCAATTAAACAATGACACAATGCTTTATTTCCCACTATGAGGCCATTTTACTTTATTTTACATGGTTTTTAAAACTAGATTTTAATAACATCACTCAAGTGTTTTAATCAAAAGACGAAAACAAACTGGATGTGACTTTATAAAAACATGAAACTGTAGTCATTGACTCCTCCAAAAGTTAATATTTGCTTCACAAACATAAGCAAACCTAAGTTACTCGACTGTAGGCAGCTTCAATCTTGAGAAAACTCTCAATTATTTAAGAGAACTTACATATATTTATTCCACAAGTATAGACTAAGTAATATACTACTGATGACTGAGTAACTTCATCGATCAAGAATATTTCCCGTGACTTAATACAGGATAATGCGCAAATAGAAAAATAGTTTCATTACTAATTCCATAATATTTCCTCCATCTATTTTACAACATGATGTCAGAATTCAGGCTGCTCAGACACTGTAAATATACTGTACTGGCAGGCAAGGGCAAAGTCTATTCAGGTAAAGCAAATTTAATATCTGTCAGCGATCACAAACCCGCCAAAGTTAATCTTTAGTAAGTTCACGGTCAGAATGGTGCTCAGCAAACTCACCTGGGACCCACCTGGGGAGCAAGATAGAAATGAGAACTCCTAGGGCACCCCCCACCCCGAAGGCCATGGGTAGAATTTATCACTAGACAAAAAGGCTTTTTTTTGCATAAAAATCTTTTTAATTTATTACAAAATAAAACACAGATTTTGTTTCTCCTGTGCCTAGAATGGTTATAATTTGGAAACAAAGGAGGCCTGA
The DNA here is from genome assembly GCF_022355385.1 of Mustela nigripes. Lineage (NCBI taxonomy): Eukaryota > Metazoa > Chordata > Mammalia > Carnivora > Mustelidae > Mustela > Mustela nigripes. Next base: position 10,225,857 of record NC_081560.1, on the reverse strand, counting down.
GGATACAGAGGTGTATTCAGATTCCCTTTGATGACGAAATAACTGAAGAAAGCTATCCAGAAAAGACATCTTGAAATGAGGAGAAAAAGAACAATTACATACCCTCAGTGAACAAACTGTATTCAACCAGGATGCGTCAGTTTTTAAGTTATTTTTCTCTTTCCCTATTGTAACTGCAAATTGTAGATTTAACACATGAAAATTTTGTTCTAATCATGAAAGCAAAATATTTAAGATCGTATCTTAAAACTCGTAAGTTCCTCTTTTTTTTTTAAGGCGCTGAGTCTGGATTTGTCTGACACAACTCTATGTGATGATGGAAATGTTCAACCTCAGTTACCGCCGATAACATGTGGCCACTGAGCACTAGAAATGTGGCTGGTGATACCAAAAAAATGAATTTTTGAATTTATTTAACTGTAATTAATTTAAATTTAAATGGCCACATATGGCTAGTAGCTATTATACTGGAAACAACACAGTCCAAAAGATGAAGAGGTTATGAGATGCCTAAATTATAACCATTACCCCTATTCCTGCTTCTGTACCTTTGTTGCTAACCCATGAGGAGATGGAAAAATACCAGCAGACTTCCTATAGACACTCTGGAACCACACATCCCCCGCCCAGAATTGAACCTGACAGAATGGCTGCTCCCGGGCCCCCCATCCGGCTCTGGGCCAAGAGATAACAGCCATCTGATGCCAGAGAAACCCCCACCCGGAATTGGACGTGACAGAATGACTGCTCCCGGACCCCCCATCCGGCTCTGGGCCGAGAGATAACAACCATCTGGCGGCTTGACAGGAAGATCCCGGTCAATCCTGAGGTGACACATACCCTAGCGGCACCAACTCAGCAGTTTGAAGAATGACAGCCCTTTGACCTAACCAATAATCTGTTCCCAGCCCTTTCCCGCTCTTTAGCGCGCCAGTCATATTATAGAGTTCCTTTTCGATTTTCCCGCGGTATGTGGCGATTTGTTACAAGATACTATGATGTATGCTAAGTCCCTGCCTCCCCAAAAATAGTGTATAAAAGATATTGTGATCCTGAGCTCGGGACCTCTTAGCGTCACCAGCAACGAGTGCGCGGAGGTCCAGGTTCAAACTCGTAATAAACGACCCTTGCTGTTTGGCTTTGACTCTGGACTCTGGTGGCCATCTTTTGGGGGGGTCTCGAAATTTGGGCACAACAGTTATACATCTAAAAGTTAATTTTGATCCTTTGAGGTGTAGGTGGAGACAGCTGTGAGATCCAGTTGAGTTGATTACGGCGGCACAGGTTAACTCACAAATGGGACAGCACAACCAGCAAACAATGCAGAACAAACTGACAAAATCACCACCACTACCAACAACTTAAAATCTTTAGTAATATAACCTTCTTTAATTTTCAAGGATTACTTCTTATAACAACCTCTTAAAAGTTTTTATTTTTTTCCTCCTACTATCTTCCTCCTTTAAATAAAAGTAGTAGTGAGGCACCTGGACAGCACAGTGGGTTAAGCATCCGACTCTTGGTTTCGGCTCAGTTCATGGTCTCAGTTTTGGGGAGATCAAGCCCTGCGGAGAGCCCCGTGACAGGCCCCGCAATTAGTGCAGGGTCTGCTTCAGACTCTCTACCTCTCCCCCTGCATGCTCGTGCGCACACGCAGACTCTCTCTCTCTCTAAAATAAATAAATCTTTAAAAAAACAAACAGAAGTAGTAGCGTATGTCTAACACAGCAGTCCCTGACGGCCCTGACCGTGAGGATTACATTCTTTCCCCTTCCAACTTCAGGTTTCCCCCTCCAGTTTTTCTTTTTAAACTTTCAGCTCATTTTTTCCTTTCCTTTTTCATAATCCAGCAACTATCCTCTCAGGCTTCCTCTCCAGACTCGAAAGTGCTCTTACTACTCACTGTCCTCTTCTTGCGTTGCCTTTATAGTCTCACTTCACATTTGCTTTTCTCCTACCTGGCCCACTATATAGCGGTCCTTTCCGTTCATTTCCTCTCCTTCCCCTTCTTATAAATAGACGCATGTTCCTGCGGAAGAAACCTAAAGCTTTTCGCTCATTTAATGAGACTAGTATTTTTAAAAAGTCTTTTTAAAGTGGTTTAATTAACTTCAGAGCCTTCTCCTTTCCTGCTTCCTAAGGAAGAAGTCGGTACTGACCTGGATACAGAGGAGACCCATGAACCACTCCCAGCACGCACAAGCACAGGCCTGCTCCTCCGCAGACGAGGCATCGTCGTGATGCAAACCACTGACCCCTCTTGGCTCACCTTTATCCGAAGCTAAAGACACACTGGCTGGCACAATGATTCAAAGCAAATGCAACAGGAAGAAAGGAAATCATCCTCAAAAAAGGACAAGGGAATGTGTATTATAAAAAACTACATGGTTAGTCAAAATAGCCCACGTATGTATCACATTCAAGAATTTTAATCAACAGATGCATGTGGCATACATACCACATGGCCAATACTGTTGTGAAAACTCTCTGTGCCCCAGAAGTTAACTACCCACTTTAGAAACATAAATCCCTAAGAATTTGAAATAATACGAGAAAAAGAAAGAGTCCATTTTCATGGCACTGAGTGGTCACACTCATGTAAATTCTGAAAGGGAAAGATCAGTACAGGCCTAACTAAAGTCATCAAGGAGGACTTGACAGAAGAGGAAGAAACTTTTGGACTTTTAGTCAAAGGCAGGCAATCGATCAAAGAAGACAGAGGCCAGATTTACAAACCGAGCAGAGTGTACATCAAAGCAGAGAGGCAGGAGCGAGCATGCCCAGCACACAGGAAGGGGATCCAGGAGGGCAGCCTAAGAGGTTTATGTGGGTAAATAAAAAAAAATTGAGGTTATGACAAGGTCAGCTTATGGGAGAGACTGAATATCAGAGAAAGGAATTTCAATGGGGTCGAATAAGGATACGGTAGAAGCTAGGGAGACCGGTCCAAGAGATGAACGGCAACGGAAAAGAAAATGCAATCAGAGAAAAGGGACTTATTATAATGAGTGAAAGAAGATGGCAGCAGGGGGTATATGGAGTTAAAGGTGAATCAAAGAGACAGTTAAAGAATGAAGAAAAACAATAGGGTTTGAAAACATATAAAAAAGGGGAGAAGGAAAACAAGGAATCATCAAAGATGATTCAATGTTTCTATCTAGGAAAGCACAAGGAAAGACTGGCAGCCTGTTTGATCACAGCATCGAGAACATAAAAATCCCATCTGTTTTCACATCTTTCCCGGGCATCTGCCTTCAATCATGCATGCCAAATGAGGCCCTCCAGCACTTTTCCATAGAAGCAGCTTAGGTATATTATACTAATATTAAGTTCAACTACATAAAACACTTAGGGATACATTTTATAAACAGTCTCCTTATTTGTGAATGACAATGACAAGATATCTGCTATTTGCATCACAATCATCCAATGGAGAAGAGAACTTATGAACCAAAAATAGCCACGAGTTCTAATTGTTGAAGACGGAGGATGTGCACATGGGGAGTCATTAATTTGCTAAATTACTTAAAAGCTGACCACTTTTATCTGTTCAAATGAATCTAATCACTCAGAGGTCCCTTCTAAAGGTAATGATTATAGAATCTGACAATGTAATTTGTAAATAATTCTGACTAAAGTGCACATCTAACACACCATAGCCATTATTAAAACATAACTGCAAAAAATAGGTAACAAACCAAAAAACTCTACCTCATTCTACACTGCCCTTCCATACACCTCTGCGCAGTAGTTGAAGAATTAATAAACAGACAAAGCTATTCACTTCTAGCTTTTTAAAAAAACTGATTAATAAGAACAAGATAAATAAACAGTAAGCACTGGCATTGTCCTTAAATACTACACACACTGCACAGCACCTCATGTCAATGCACAAGTTTCCACCTTGGATAGAGCTCTAAATATTAATTGATGTATTCTATATTCTGTCATTGCATCCTAATAAAACGTGGCACATAACTGAGTACATGAACATCAAGTATGAATTATGAAACTGAAATTCAGATTCAGCAAATTGTTCTTAATAAAGCAAACGTGGCTAACTAAGATCTTGAGATAATTTAAAATGCAAGAGACCCTCAATGTATTTGCTTCCCTAGGATGATTTTGGGATGCAGAACATGTTTAACCTTTCAGGATGTTCAATTTTTGGATCCCAAGTATGTATACCCTCCTAAAAATTTAAAAATTATAGGATCCAAGGATTCTAAGTCCTGAAAAATGTTTTATTATATTAAAAAGAAAAACGTAACTAAACAAAAATCCACAGTCTCACTTTCTTCCTTAGAAAGTTTTGTTAAGTACCTGAAAAAGGTTTTAATACTAAGTGTTTGAAGGAGGATATTTTCCATAAAGAAAAAATTAAGGACTAGATCGCACTATGCTTTAGAGTCATTAGCTTTTCAATGACAAAAGGAAATGAATCACCAGAGTTGTTAGAAGGTTTTGCTTTATTTTAAGCAGATAAATATAAATTTGCGGTTCAATTCTATCTCAGCTAACTTGTTTGTGACCTTGAACAAGTCTAACTTCCTCTATGACCATGGGCAAATCATTAAATCTCTTTGTGTCTCAATTTCCACATCCATTAAATGGGGATCATAAGAACAGCTACTTCCCAGGGTAAGAATTAAATGAAGCAATCTATGAAATCATCTCAGGAAGGTTTCTCACTTTGTTAAGCACTGTAAAAATATTAGCTCTCATGGCCACTGCGATCACTCCTACCACCACCATCCTCAAACATTTGAATTGCTACTGCCTTCATATAGAAAAATGCACATTAGGGTTCCTCCAAGTTCTTTTTCTGTGGTAAATAACTGAGTTTGGAGTTTTGGACACACAATCCTTCTCAGCCTTAACGAATAAAAACCGTCAAGCAGTAAAGTTAAAAATGGTTTCTGAAATCTAACAGCTCAGATTTAATGTTTCCATCCAAGAAAAAGGATACGTATACTTATAATTATTAGGAAAATTCTTTAAAATCTTATTTTGGTTTCTGTATGCATCTAACTTTCAAAGAATATTTTTTCTCTCACTTGAATGAGAAACTGCATACCCTCGTCACTTACTCCCCTCCAGCCACAAATACCTTCTTAACATGTCTCAGACACACCAACCCCATGGCTGGGGCCACTGCTGTTCCCTCAGCCAGAAATGTCTTGCTACCTGGGCTTTAGGTGGCTAGTTTCTTCCGAAGTTTAGATTGTAACTCAAAACCTTTTAAAAAAACCAGTCCCTGACCACCTCACCTTTTGCTTTAATTCAATTTAATGGCCACTGCCTATTTTCATTTTCTTATTTACTCGTTTGTGATCTGGCTTCCTCCTATCCCCTCCCAATAAATGACAGTCCTCTCATGACAAAAGAAATCAGGTCTTATTTGCCATTTCGGTCCCCAGAATGGTTGGTGTGTAGCACACATCCAACTACGTTATTTGTTAGAGGAGTAATTCTGAATTTCAATTTTTTTAAGTTCACTGTTAAGTTTTAATGCAAACTCATTAAAGAATTGCCTACAGACTAAATCATTAGCACTGTGTTTGTTCATACTGAAAAGATCTCTGAGATTCAGTATTTAATAGAATGCCAATTTTTGTCCTTGAAGAGATTAGGACCATTGATTTTCAGTATCTTTAAGCCACATTTTGAGCCAAAGGCTACTAATAAAATTATTTAAAAAAAAAAAAAAGCTCTTATGAATTAATTTAGCACATGATGAAAAATCATGGGGAGGCATATCAGTGCAAAGAGGAAAAACATGCAAGCAGAAAGTAGGCAGCAGTGCTTCTGCTAAAGGGGTGCTTCTTTTAGAGTATAATACATATTTCCTTCATTCTGCAGGAAAAAAAAGCAACAGGACTGCTTAATTATGATACACCAGTAAGCAAAGAATTAATTTTCAAAGAATATGTTTTATTAGAGTAAATACAGTCTCATACAAAATTAGGAAGAAATACTCCCAGGTGTTAACAGGATATTTTTGGATGATACAATTACAGATATTATTATTATATATCATTTTCCTTTGGTACCCTTTTCTTTCATTTTTTTGTTCCTCCAATCTATTTAAAAAAAAAAAAAAAACCTTAAAGGGGAAAAAAGGTTTACTCATTTCTCCTTCCCTCAAAACCCCTAAGCTATTCTCTGTATCATTTAGTTTTCTGTATGATGTATGTACGAAATGTATGATGTGTGAACATATCCATACCTCATGACTTATTTGGATTCCACTTGTAAGTGACCTCATACTCTATTTGTCTTTTACTGACATATCTCACTTAGCATAATGTTCCTGAGGTATGTCATATTATCTTAAGTGGCGAGATTTCTCTTTTTCTTGGCTGAAAAATAGTCGTCGCATGTGTATATACACCACAATTTCTTTCACCACTGATAGACACTGAGATTGTTCTCATACCTCAGCTATTGTAAGTAAGTGTTTTGAATAAGTGTTTTCTTTTTCTTCTGAATTCTTGGGTCATATGGTAGTTCTATTCTTTTTTTTTTTTTTTTAAAGATTTATTTATTTATTTATTTATTTGACAGAGAGGGTGAGAGAGAGAGAGATCACAAGTAGGCCGAGAGGCAGGCAGAAAGAGAGGAAGGGAAGCAGGCTCCCCACCAAGCAGAGAGCCTGATGCAAGGCTCGATCCCAGGACCCTGAGATCATGACCTGAGTCGAAGGCAGAGGCTTAACCCACTGAGCCACCCAGGTGCCCCTGGTAGTTCTATTCTTATGAGGAACTCCATTAGTGGCTGTACTAGTTTGCACTGCCAACAGTGCATGAGGGTTCCCTTTTCTCCACACCCTCTCCAACACCTATTATTTCTAGTCTTCTGGTAAGAATCATTCTAACAAGTGTGAGGTGATATCTCCATGTTGTTTTGATTTGCATTTCCTTGATGAGTAGATGTTGAGCATATTTTCATGTGTCTGTTGGCCATCTGGATGTCTTTTGAAAAATGTCTATTCAGATTTTCTGCCCATTTTTTACCTGGATTGGTTATGTTTTTGTTTTGTTACTGAGTGACACAAGTTCTTTAGATCTTTTGAGTAACAATCCCATAAGATATATGATATGCCATTGTCTCCCATTCTGTAAGTTACTTTTTCATTTTGCTGGTGGTTTCATTTGCTGTGCACAAGCTTTTTAGTGTGATGTAGTTTTACTTGTTTGTTTTCATTTTTGTTGCTTTAACTGTCAGATTAAAAAAAAAAAACCATCACCAAAACCTATGACAAGGAGCTTACTGCCTAGGTTTGCTTCTAGGGGTTTCATGGTTTCAAGTCCTGTATTTATGTCTTTAATATATTTTGAGTTCATTTTTGTGTATGGTGTAAGACGGTGATCAGTTTTATTTTTTGCATGTGGCTGTCCAATCTTCCCAACACCATTTACTGAAGAGATTATCCTTTCTCCATTGTACATTCCTGGTTCCTCTGTCATAAAATAATTGACCAGGGATGTGTGGTTCACTTCTGGGCTCTCTTTCTGGTCCACTGATGTGTATCTGTTTTTATGTCGATACCATATTGTTTTAACTCTTATTGCTTTACAATATAGTTTGAAACAAGGGAGTGTCATGCCTCCAGCTTTGTTCTTTCTCAAGACTGCTTTGGCTATCAGGACATTTTATGGTTTCACACAAATTCTAGAATTTTTTTTAATTCTATATCTGTGAAAAATGCCTTTAGAATTTTGATAGGGATTGCACTGAATCTGTAGATTGGTTTGGGTAGTATAGACATCTTAACAACATTTGCTCTTCCAATCCATAAACATGGAATGTTTTTCCATTTCTTGGTGTCATCTTTAATTTCCTTCATCAATGTCTTATAGTTTTCAATATAGAGGACTTTAAACTCCTCAGTTAAATATCTTCCTAGGTACTTTATTCTTTTTGGTTCAATTATAAATGGGATTGTTTTCTTAAATTCTCTTGCTGATAGTTCACTATTAGTGCATAGAAATACCACATATTTTTGTGTGCTGATATTGTATCCTGGAGCTTTAATGAATTTGAGCTTAAATGACATGTTAGACCAGATGAGCTTAACAGATATTTACAGAACATTCCATCCAATAGCAACAGAATACACGTTCTTTCCAAGTACACGCAGAATATTTTCAAAGATAGGTCATATTAAAACACATTAAATACATTAGAACAACTCTTAATAAATTTAAGAGGCTTGAAATCATATCAAGCATCTTTTCTAACCATAATGGTATAAAACTAGAAATTAATCACAAAAGAAAACCTGGAAAATTCACAATTCACAATTACATTAGCAATTAAACAACAAGCTACTGAAGTGGATAAAAGATGGATGGAGATAGATAAATCAAAAGAGAAATAAAAATAATACCTCAAGACAAGTGAAAATGGAAATGGAACATACCAAAGTTTATGGAACACAGCAAAAGCAGTTCTAAGAGAGAAGTCCATGGAGATAAATGCCTACACCTCAAGAAACAAGAAAAGTCAAATGAACAACCTAATTTACACCTCAGAAGACTAGAAAAAGAATAAACAAAGCCCCAAATTAGTAACAGGAAGGAAGGAATAGAGCAAAAAAAAAAAAAAAAAAAAAAGAAATGGAAACTAAAAAAGACAATAGAAAAAAAAAATCAATGAAAGCTGATTCTTTTTGACAATGTGTAGATAGGCTTACCAAGGGTGGGGGGAGGTGGGGAGAGGACTCAAAATCAGAAATTTGAGAGGAAAAAAAAAAGAAATTTAAAAGGAGATATTACAACTGACATGAAAGAAATACAAAAGATCATTAATAGACTACTATGAACAATTACATGCCAATAAATTGGACAACCTGGAAGAAACAGAGAGATTCCTAGAAACCTATATTCTACTAAGATTAAATGACAATGACACAGAAAATGTGAACAGGCCAATTTTTAGAAAAAAGTTTGTTCAGAGGATTCTCTTTAATTACTGATTCAAACAAAAGTCCAGGACTAGATGCCTTCACTGGTGGATTTTACCAACTATTTAAAGAAGAATTAATACCAACTCATCCCAACCTCTTCCAAAAAAACAGAAGAGAAGCGAATACTTTCAAATTGATTTTACAAGGCCACCAATATCCTGATACCAAAACCAGACCAGGATGTCACAAGAAAAGAAAATTACAGGCCAATATCTCTGACAAACACAGATGCAAAAATTCTCAGTAAAATATTAGCACACTGAATTCATCAATACATTAAAAAGATCATACACCATGATCAAGTAGGATTGATTCCAGGGATACAAGGACAGTTTAATATCCAAAGTCAGTGTGATACACCACATTAAAAATAATGAATAAATATCACATGATTGGGGCACCTGGGTGGCTCAGTGGGTTAAAGCCTCTGCCTTCACCTCAGGTCATGATCTCAGGGTCCTGGGAACCAGTCCTGCATCAGGCTCTCTGCTCAGCAGGGAGCTTGCTTCCTCCTCTGTCTCTGCTTGCCTCTCTGCCTACTTGTGATCTCTGTCAAATAAATAAATCTTTTTAAAAAATCATATGATCATCTTAACAAATACAGAAAAGGCTTTTGACAAAATATAACATCCATTTATGATAAAAACCCCAGAAAGCAGTTGGAGAGGAAACATATATCAACATAATAAAGACCATATATGCCAAACCAATGGCTAATATATCATACTCAAGGGAGAAAACATAAAATCCTGTCCTCTAAGATCAGGAATAAGATTAAGATGCTTGCTCTCACTACTTTTATTCAACATGGTATTGGCAGGCCTAGCCAGAGCAATTAGGCAAGAAAAAGAAATAAAATGCATCCAAATTGGAAAAAAGTAACACTGTCACTATTTATAGAAGACATTATATATACAAAACCCTAAAGACAGAAAATGTTGGAATAAATGAAATCGGAAAAACTGCAGGATACTAAATCAATACACAAAAATATGGTGCCCTATTTGGTTCCTTTGGTTTGTTTTTAACTTTGTCTAAAATCTTAAATTACATTTGAACTTTAAATTAAAAAGTTGGAGTTGATAAGACGGGCTATCTTTTGTCTTTCTTTTACATTTTCCATTTGTTTTTGTTCTTAAGAAACAATAAATGGAATACTGAATCCAGTTAAAGAAATAATCTAATACAGTCCTTAACAAGGAGAATACGACTTGGCAAACATCATCACTAAACTATAGATAGACTACATTCATGTAACTCCAAAAAAGCTAAAAGGATAGAAAGTGTACAATGTTTTTAAAAATAACAATCCTAATAATGACTATAATTTATCAAGTACTTACAGTTTTCCAGAATTAGATATTCTCATTTAATCCTCATAGTAACCCAATAAGATGGATTTTATTATTTCTATTTATAAAATAAAAAATATAGGGACTCCACTGTAGACAACTGGGAAGCATACATGCATACACACACATGCACACACACACACACTCACTCCATAGATTTGCAGTGGGGATATTATACCATTCTCTCAATGTTTAAAAAATTTAATAAAAAAAAACTCTTGGGGTACCCTGGTGGCTCAGCTGTTAAACATTTGCATTCGGCAGCAGGGGGCAGGCAGCTAGAGGGCTCCACTTCCATCTGTTTCTTGGTCTGGGGACTCTCAGAAGATTTCTCATATAGAATTTCACTTGAATAAAAGGATTTGGCAGGTAAAACAAAATTTAAAAGCTGTGAAAGATTATTCACTATACACATTTGTAATCCTACGTATTTGTATTATAATCCTCTGCACATACATTTGAAATGAAGCTTGACAGAGCTCCAAACAAGAAACACACCACACGAATTAGGCCTGGTGAGGGCCTGAATTAGGCCAGAGATATTTCTATTTTAACCCAAGCACTTCATTAAAAAACATTAAACACAGTCTCTGTATAACATCAGTCGGTGCCTCTCACTCTTGCCAAAGTGTTATAGTGAAATGGAAGGATAAAATAAACAACTTTCCCAATCCTATTCATCAAGCTTGGATAATAAAGTGCTATTATTAGATCATCATGATTCTGAACCAAATGTGGAATCTCCATAAAACACAACATGGAAAGAGTAAAACTGCACATTTTTTCCTAAACTTGTTAAGGATGACCATTAAACTTCACTTTCCTCTGATAATTGTGATTTAGGCAGTAACCCAAAAAAGCATGAAAATAAATCGACTATTCTGTCTCTTCCTTCTCCTCATGCTTTATTTATTTATGGTGGTTGTAACTCTGCAACCAATAAAGAGTGGTAGTGAATACTGTGCGAAGGCAGCAAAGTCAACATGAACCAATAAAAGCAGGTCTTATCAGACAATAACAAAGTTATTAGCAAACCAGAGGTTACTGAGAAAGTAACACATAAATCCATGGCAAGACCTCAGATATGAATCTGTGTGTGCTGACTCCTGAATTTACCTAATATATGCTTTTAAACAGAAGATTGAATAAGCAAATCAAAATGTGTAAGTTCATTTCAAATGTCATTAACTAGCTGTCCAAATCATTACGTGATTATAATTGTCTAATTAGAAGGGAATATACTGAGAAATTTTAGAGGCAAGTCTGATGAAGCTGACATTTTTAAAACTAAGCAAATAATCAGAACCAGATTCATCTAAAAAATAGCCAACAGAAAAATTAAGCTTCAATTATTGTTTCTGTATATAATCTGCTCTAAGTATATTTCAAAATCAGCATGTTATCATGGATCACTCATTTCCTTAGAAAAATAGGAAAGGCTCTGCATGGTAAAAATTACAAAATGCTGATGAAAAAAATCAAAGATAACAAAAAGTAAAAGTCAGTTTTTAAGTAGGGTCTAGTTTTTAATGTTCAGGTAAATTCTGCTTGAACAGTACATAAATATTGCTATTAAAATTCACATCTAATGGGACTATTTATTCTCCTGAGCAATCTTCTGTGGTAGCTTGAAGTCTGGTATAACAAATGTCCCATGTGTAAACTGGGGTGCTCCATACTTCAGATTTCTGGGTTGCTAAAACTGTAAATTTTCCTTATTTCAAAATGAGTCTTCCTCTCAGTTAAACACGTTGGTAAAAATAAAACATAAATAAGAGGACCAACCAGTAAGCTATCCTTTAAAAATCTTAATTATTTAAAATGTCTAAGAGTTTTATATTTACCTTCCCTTCTTACTAGCTACACATCAAAAACTGGATCTATAATATGTATCTGAAAGTTCTACTACTGATAAAACAATTGTTTCTTCATCAACTACAAAGGTAACATTCTTGAAAATCACAAGAGTATAAGAATCTTCAGTTAAAGAACCCAAAAGCTAATGAGAAAAATAGGATCGGTTATAATTAAATTCATAAGACAAAAAGCACAACTGCCTTTATGGTTGAGATGTGATATTTATGTTTTACTGTAAATATGGAACATTAAACAAAAATAAAGAAATTATGGTTGGGGTGCCTGGGTGGCTCAGTGGGTTAAGCCTCTGCCTTTGGCTCAGGTCATGATCTCAGGGTCCTGGGATGGAGACCCACATGGGGCTCTCTGCTCAGCGGGGAGCCTACTTCCTCCTCTCTCTCTGCCTGCCTCTCTGCCTACTTGTGGTCTCTCTGTCAAATAAATAAATAAAATCTTAAAAAAAAAAAAAAGAAGTTATGGTTTACAAATCTTCAATGATCAGAGGGCACCTGAGTGACTCAGTGAGTTACGTTTCTGACTTTGGCTAAGGTCATGATCTCGGCATCTTGGGATCTACCGGCCCTCCCCACCCCCATTAGACTCCTAGGCAGATTCTAATTTCTCTCCCTGGATCTAGTGGCTCAGTTCTAATGAATAATATAGAAGTAATGGTAACTGAGCCTGGATCTATTGGCTCAGTTCTAATGAATAATATAGAAGTAATGGTAAGTGATTTCTGAAACTTGGTAATGAAAGATAGTACAGCATCTTCCTCACTCATGTTCATGGACTGATTATTCTGTGAGAAGGTAACCTCCATGTTGTACAGACACTCAAGCATCTCCATGGGGCATGCGGGACTCTCCTTTCAGCCATGTGAGGAAGCCATCCTCAAAGTGGGTTTTCCAGCCAAGTCAGGACTTATTTATTTTTTAAAGATTTTATTTATTTGTCAAATAGAGAGAATGTACAAGCAGGGAGAGCAGCAGGCAGAGGAAGAAGCATGCTCCCCGCTGAGCAGGGAGCCTGATGTGGGGCTCGATCCGAGGACCCCGGGATCATGACCTGAGCCAAAGGCAGACACTTAATAACTGAGCCACCCAGGTGTCCCCCAGTCAAGCTTTTAGATGACTGTCCTCCTGGCCAATATCGTGAGGGTAACCCTCGTAAGAGATCCTAAGCCAGAGCAACCTGCTTCTGCAGCTCCTGAATTCTGGACTCAGAGAAACCATGAGATATAAATGTTTGTGTATATAACAATAGTTCAATAAGCAGGTCTTCCAGCGTGGAATATACAATAACATGTCTTACAATCAATGGAGTCTTAGAGTCAATAAAATGGAGCAATTTCCATTTACAAACTATTGCTTATAAACTGATTGGTTTGCTCCACTGCACTCAACACAGAAATCCACACTCCTCACTTTCTTCTCTGCTGCCTTTTTGTCTAGAGCACAACCCCCTCTGCTTCCTACAAAAAGCCTTCTGTAACCTCCCTCAAGTTTCATACCTCACCTCATACAGTGTGTCATTATATCCAGAACCTATCTGTATCACACTTGGTATCACTATTTCGTTACTGGAAGTAATGCAGTAATGTATATTAATCATTTTTGAATGTTATTTTTTCCTATTCAATAAATTGAAGATGTAGAGTTGTAGTATCAAAGGGCATATCAATCTTTAAAAAAATGTTTTTTCTAAGACTAAAGGTAAGCTTTTTGTAGTTGTCAAATGGTGATTTTCACAACAGCATTATAGTTCTGCCAGTAACTTCCACCCAAAGAGATGTCTATGATCAGTTCTCTTGGCGCATGGATCAGTACCCTCCCTCTTTCAGACTGTTTTCAACATTTTCAAACTGTATTTTTAAATACATTTATGCAATTTATATAAATGTCTCAAAACACACACTTTAATTTGTTCGTATCATAATGCTTTTATTTATGCTATTTTTACACTTTTCATTTTTTGTTCTTTCTCTCCTTTTGTCTTTGCTCATAAATATTACCTTATACCCTTCCTTTAATCCCTGTCCAAGAAACATACTAAGGCTATGTTTCTCCATGTGTATCAACAGATGTAAATTTTCATACATACACACTAAATTAGGTATATATAGATGTTTCTTTTACAAAAATAGAATTATGTAATTGGAAATTTTTGCATCTTGCCTTACCCCTCTTAATTATACCTCACTGAAATTCCATGACAACTAACATAGCTAATTCTTTATTTTTTTCCCTAAGTGGGATAATATTCTATGACACAGATATGCCATAATATATGATACTATTCCCCTATGGATAGGCATTTACTTTGTGTTGTAGTTTTCTGCCTCTATGAGGTGCTGCATTAAATGTCTATATATGTGTACATACATGCATATTTTTCACATACATATTTCACATATACATAGCTATGGGAGAGAGACATAGTTGGAACTGCAGAATTAAAGAGAGATGTACTTTTTATGTTAAAGGATTACCAGGTTACTTTCCAAAGAAAACCTAATCATTCCCTTCCCTGCTAATAATATCAGATTATCCCATTTCCTCTGCTTCCAATAGGAACAGCTATTAGTCTCATTTTTTGCCACTCTACTAAATAGAATATGGCATCTCGCTATGTTAACATACATTCCTCAGCTACAGTGAATTTGAGTATTTCTTCATATATGTGGGGTTTACTGGAATTCGTCCTCTTCTAAAATGCTTATTTTTAGTTTGGCAAATTTTTTTTTTGACAAATTGGCTTTTATTTATATTTACTTATCTACATAAGAGTTCTATTTATATTATAGATAAAACCTTCTATCTATCATCTCTTTATACTTACTATTCAAAATCTGTTTTTCTTTTAACACTATTTATGATATGTCCAACTACATAAATTTACTAGGTTTTTGACATAATCAAAATACCTATCTTTGGAATCTGAGTTTCCAATCCCTAGTTAAGATGGACTTTCCCTCTATAGTCGCATATATTCTAACTGATTGTCTTCAAAGATTTTTATTCTTTACATTTTTGTCTTTTATACATTTGGAAATATTACCACATGTGATATAAGGGTTCAATATAATTATAGTCTTTATGGGTAAGAAATATTTTATACATAATTAATCAGCAGTGTTGGAAAGTAGGTTAAGTGTAAATTTCCTTATTAAATCATTTATGGAGTAAGGTCTAAAAAAGGCAAATATATATTATATACATACCCATCAAATTTATAAATTATTGACTAATTCACTTTGGCAAACATATGGCCTCAACTTAAAAATTTGCCTAAATCAAGTGAAATGTTCTCATAAATTTGAAGTCCAGAGACCAAATGCAAGACCAATTTTAGTGCAATAATAAATCAACACAAATTAAACAATTCAATACACAATCATAGAACATCTATAAGGAAAAAGTAATTTTTAAACTAAATTCAAAGCATTTTAAGCATCTAATGCCCACCTGTGGCACACAGCATTCCCTATACAAGTATAGGTTACTGTTACCATTATATTAAAGACAGACAATCCAGTATTTTGGCTCAGAATGGCTATCAGAAATAGAGTTTTCCAAAGTCTTAATGACTTCAGATTTTTTCTAACACCCCAATGTGGCAGATAAGTCCAAGGTATTAGGTTGCTTCTAATATTTATATATTACTATATTTTTCATTATATTCCTACTTCTACTCATAAAATAAAATTCTACATTACTTAGTCCACTGTAAAACATTCTAAGTAACTTGCCCATTTTTTTGGTTCTAGGTTTTTCTGCTCTTCCAGATGGTTCCCTAAACTGTGTGGTACCAGCCAAAGCCCAAAGTAAAATGGCCTGTAACAACAGTAGGCAAGAAGGGGCATTACACTGGCCAGCATTCAGGAGGATTCCTCAGCCCGATAGCTAACAGCTGCTCCTTCCACACCAGCACAATAAAGGATTCTACAACCTAGCTGGGGTTTTTTTCCCTTTTTGAAACATCACTTTTGATCTCCTTGCAATTTATTATCAGAGATGACATTTTTGCCTGCAGCTGTTTTTCAATGAACTCCTGATGTGCGTGCATCCACACACATCTCCAGCTCAATCACCAACGTCCCTTTTTGAATTTCAAGAGCTTGCATAGTCACCGCCACACAAGGTACTACATAGATGAGGCAGTTAGTTCTTGTGCCAGGTCTCATCTCCAAACAGGTTAAAAACTCTCCAGGGCAGGGCCTTTCTTCTATGCCTCTAAGACCCCCTTCAAGCATCTTACACAGCACTGATAAATCTCAAATGCTAAGTAAATCCTCCCTGATTGATTTACAACACACACTACCAGACTTTAAATCCCTTCAAGGCAAGGGTCTCCTCTTCTCTGTAATCCCAGCAATCTGACAGATTCCCAGTTGATGGCTCATTCATTTATTAGTTTAATAAGCATTTTGAACCACTACTAATTCTCAACACTGGACAAGAGGCTTAAGGACTTTATGATGACAGACCCTAAGAATATCTCCTTTCCAGAAAATGTTTGGTTTGCTTGTTTTAAATCAGGAAGATAAATTTCCTCTGAAAGCAGTTTCCTTCGTTAAGAATTTGCTAATAATGCATGCCTTGTCACACTTTTCCACATAAAGCTTACTTACTGAAAACATTTCAAATGAGAATGTTCTAATTAAAACAAATGAAAGTCTTTAATCTGGAAATGAAAACAAATACTAAGAATACTAAAGAACGGAAGGATTCAAGATGGCAGAGGAGTAGCAGGCTGAGATGACATCAGGTGGCAGGAATTCAGCTAGACAGTTATCAAACCATTCTGAACACCTACAAACACAACAGGAGACCAAAGAGAAGAGCAGCAATACTAGAAACAAAAAATCAACCACCTTCCGAAATGTAGGACATGTGGAAGACTGAATCCCAGGTGACGGGAAGATAGACCGTGGGGGGAGGGGCCAGCTCCTGGAAAGCAGTGGAGCAACAGAGCACAAAATCTGAAATTTTAGAAGTCTGCTTCACTGAGGGACATTGCTCCAGAGGCCAAGCGGGGATAGATCCCTCATGGGAACAGTGTGGTCTCAGGTCCCAAGAAGTCACAGAAGGATCAGGGATGTCTGAGTGTACCAGAGCTCATAGGTATCAGAGCAGGGAAGGCGGCTACAGAGTCAGAGCCAAGGATTGAGAGCTCAGCTCGGGGTTACCTTAAACTGTGATCCACAGCACAGTCGGGGTCACTGCTCTTTGAGAAGGGACCCCACAAAGTGGCAGGTCCGGGGAGACCCACCGTCATCCGCCAGAAGAGCAGAGCAGCAGGAATCTGCTGGGTTTGGAAACTCCAAACGGGGCTCTAGCCCAGAGACAGAAACACACAGTCACAGGCCGGGTGAGCCTGAGTGCAGCCAGAGACCAGGGAGATGGGAGTGATTGAGCACTTTTTTCCAAGGGCGCACTGAGGAGTGGGGTGACAAGCTCTCGGCTGTTCCGGGCCAGGATTGATTAGGAGCCTGCCATTTTCATTCCCATCCTGTAGAGCTCCACGAAAAGTGTGCAGGCAACAAAAGCTCCAAGAGCGAACCGGAACACATGACTTAGCCTGGCCCCTGGCAAGGGCGGCATAATTCCACCTCCAGCGAGACATTTGAGAATCACTACAATAGGCCCCTCCCTCAGAAGACCAGAAAGGAAGTCCAGCCAAGACCAAGCTCACTGATCAAGGAGAACAGCACAAGTCCAGAGGAGAAAGCAAAACATGGAATTCATGGCTTTCTCCCCATGACTCTTTAGTTGTACAAAGTTACTTAAATTTTTTTAAATTTTATTTTCTTCTTATTCTAATTTTTTTAATTTTCCCCTTTCCTTTTCTAAATTTTTTAACTAGTTTATCATAACAATACCGTTCTAAAAAAAAATCTTTTTAAACCTTCAGTATTATAGTCATATTTTATCCTTCATTGTATTTAACTTTGTTTTTTGTATACATATAGAGTTTTTATATGTATACATATAGGGTTTTTTCTTAAAAAAATTTTTGGAATACAGTCTATTCTAATAGATTAAAATATACCATAAATCTAGCACAGGCCTTGTTCTAGTCTCCAGCCTGAGCAAATTCTCTCCACTTTCTTTTCCTTTATCTTTCCAACCAAATTATTAATTCCTATTTTAGATTTTTTTAAAATATTCATCTTTACATTCATATTCCATCTCTTCATCGTGTTTACCCTCATTTTTATATATATATAAGTTTTTCTTTCTTTAAAATTTTGGGAGGTAGTTTCTTCTAAGAGACCAAAATACACCCAAAATCAAGTGGGTGCTCTGTTCTATCCACGAGTCATATATGACTCATGGATATATGTGTGTGTCTGTGTGTGTGTGTGTGTGTGTATAAATGAGACTGGTGGAGAGACATATATATATATACATTTATATATATTTCTTTAATTTTGAAAAAAAAAATTTAAAATTTTTTACCTCCTTCTACTCCTCCCGATTTGGGGTCTCTTCTGATTTGGTTAGCATACATTCTTATGTGGTCTTTGCCAACCTTTTAGTATTTTATTCTCTTGTTCATATATTCTTACCGGGATAAAATGACAAGGCGAAAAACTCACCACAAAAAAAAAGAACAAGAGACAGTACCAAAGGCTAGGGACCTAATCAATATGCACATTGGTAATATGTCAGACCTAGAGCTCAGAATGACAATTCTTAAGGTGCTAGCTGGGCTCAAAAATGGCATGGAAGGTATTACAGAAACCTGTATGGAGAAATAAAAGCCCTTTCTGCAGAAATAAAGGAATAAAATCTAAACCAAGCTGAAATAAAAAATGTTATTAATGAGGTGCAATAAAATATGGAGGCTCTTACTGCTAGGATAAATGAGGCAGAAGAGAGAATTAGTGATACAGAAGACCAAATTATGGAGAATAAAGAAACTGAGCAAAAGAGAGACAAACAACTACTGGACCACGAGGAGAGAATTGGAGAAACAAGTGATACCATAAGACGAAACAATATTAGAATAATTGGGATTCCAGAAGAAGAAGAAAGAGAGAGGGGGCCAGAAGGCATATTGGAGTGAATTATTGTAGAAAATTTCCCTAATATGGCAAAGGGAACAAGCATCAAAATCCAGGAGGCCCAGAGAACCCCCTCAAATCAATAAAAATAGGTCCATATCCTGTCAGCTAATAGTAAACTTACAAGTCTTAGTGACAAAGAGAATATCCTGAAAGCATCCCAGAACAAGAAGTTTGTAACATACAATGGTAAAAATACCAGATTGGGGGGGAAAAAAAAAACAGATTGGCAGCAGATTATCCAGAGACATGGAAGGCCAGAAAGAACTGGCATGATATATTCAGAGCATTAAATGAGAAAAACATGCAGCCAAGAATACTATATCCAGCTAGGCTATCCTTGAAAATAGAAGGAGAGATGAAAAGCTTCCAGGACAAACAAAAACTAAAAGAAGTTGTAAACACCAGAGAAACCCTACAGGAAATATTGAAAGGGGTCCTCTAAGCAAAAAGAGAACCTAAAAGTAGTAGACCAGAAAGGAACAGACACAATATATAGTAATAGTCACCTTACAGGCAATACAATGGCACTAAATTCGTGTCTTTCAATAGTTACCCTGAATTTAAATGGGCTGAATGTTCCAATCAAAAGACACAGGGTATCAGAATGGTTAAAAAAATAAAACCCATCAACATGCTCTCTACAAGAAACTCATTTTAGACCCAAAGACATCTCCAGATTTAAAGTGACGGGGTGAAAAACAATTTACCATGCTAACGTACATCAAAAGAAAGCTGGGATGACAATCCTTATTTCAGATCAATTAGATTTTAAGCCAAAGACTATAATAAGAGATGAGGAAGGACACTATATCATACTCAAAGGGTCTGTCCAACAAGGAGATCTAACAATTTTAAATATCTATGCCCCTAACAAGGGAGCAGCCACCTATATAAACCAATTAATAACAAAATCAAAGAAACACATTAACAATAATACAATAATAGTAGGGGACTT
>NC_081560.1:10131065-10205550 GCF_022355385.1 Mustela nigripes | reverse complement strand
GCAAAAGACTATAATAAGAGATGAGGAAGGACACTATATCATACTCAAAGGGTCTGTCCAACAAGGAGATCTAACAATTTTAAATATCTATGCCCCTAACAAGGGAGCAGCCACCTATATAAACCAATTAATAACAAAATCAAAGAAACACATTAACAATAATACAATAATAGTAGGGGACTTGAACACTCACCTCACTGAAATGGACAGATCATCCAAGCAAAAGATCAAGGTAATAAAGGCCTTAGATAACACACTGGACCAGATGGACATCACAGATATATTCAGAACATTCCATCCCAAAGCAACAGAATACACATTCTTTGCTAGTGCACATGGAACATTCTCTAGAATAGATCACATACTGGGTCACAAATCAGGTCTCAACCAGTACCAAAAGATTGGGATCATTTCCTGCATATTTCTAGACCACAATGCTCTAAAGTTAGAACTCAATCACAAGAGGAAAGTTGGAAATAACCCAAATACATAGAGGCTAAAGAGCATCCTACTAAAGAATGAATGGGTCAACAAGGAAATGAGAGAAGAATTGAAAAAATTTACAGACACAAATGATAAAGAAAACAAAACTGTTCAGAATCTGTGGGACACAGCAAAAGCAGTCCTGAGAGGAAAATATATAGCTACATAAGCCTTTCTCAAGAAACAAGAAAAGTCTCAAATACACAACCTAAGCCTACACCTAAGGGAGCTGGAGAAAGAACAGAAAAGAAAGCCTAAACTCAGCAGGAGAAGAGAAATCATAAAGATTAGAGCAGAAATCAATGAAATAGAAACTAAAAAAACAGGAGAACAAATCAATGAAACTAGGAGCTGGTTCTTTGAAAGAATTAATAAGATTGATAATCCCCTAGCCAGACTTATTAAAAAGAAAAGAGAAAGGACACAAATTAATAAAATCTTGAATGAAAGGGAGAGATCACAACCAACACCAAAGAAATTCAAACAATTATAAGAACATATTACGAGCAACTCTACACCAGCAAATGAGACAATCTGGAAGAAATGGATGCATTCCTAGAGACATTTTAAACTACCAAAACTGAACCACAAAGAAATAGAAAACCTGAACAGACCCATAACCAGTAAGGAGATTGAAGCAGCCATCAAAAGTCTCCCAACAAACAAGAACCCAGGGCCAGACGACTTCCTAGTGGAAGTCTACCAAACATTTAAAGAAGAATTAATACCTATTCTCCTGAAACTGTTCCAAAAAATTGAAATGGAAGAAAAACTTCCAAACTCATTTTATGAGGCCAGCATTACCTTGAGCCCAATACCAGACAAAGACCCAACCAAAAAGGAGAATTACAGACCAATATCCTTGATGAACACAGATGCGAAAATTCTCACCAAAATACTAGCCAATAGGATCCAACAGTACATTAAAAGGATTATTCACACCATGACCAAGTGGGATTTATTCCAGGGATGCAACGTTGGCTCAACATCTGCAAATCAATCAATGTGATCCAAATACATTAATAAAAGAAAGAACAAGAACCATATGAGACTCTCAATAGGTGCTGAAAAAGTATGTGACAAAGTACAGCATCCTTTCTTGATCAAACTATTCAAAATGTAAGGACAGTGGGTACATACCTAAATATCATCAAAGCCATCTATGAAAACCCCACAGTAAATATCATTCGCAATGGAGAGAAACTGAGAGCTTTTCCGCTAAGGTCAGGAACACGGCAGGGATGTTCATTATCATCACTGCAACTCAACATCATACTAGAAGTCCCAGCCTTAACAATCAGACAACAAAAAGAAATTAAAGGCATCCAAATCAGCAAAGAAGAAGTCAAGCTGTCACTCTTTGGAGATGATAGGATACTTTATGTGGAAAACCCAAAAGACCTCACTCCAAATCTGGTAGAACTTGTACAGGAATTCAATAAAGTGTCAGGATATAAAATCAATGCACAGAGACCAACAACAAGACAGAAGAAAGAGAAATTAAGGAGTTAATCCCATTTATAATTGCATGCAAAACCATAAGATACTTAGGAATAAACCTTACCAAAGAGGCACAAAATCTGTACTCAGAAAACTATAAAGTACTCATGAAAGAAATTGAGGAAGACACAATGAAATGGAAAAATGTTCCATGCTCATAGATTAGAAGAAAAAATGTTGTGAAAATGTCTATGCTACCTAAAGCAATCTACACATTCAATGCATTCCCTATCAAAATACCTTCCATTTTTTCAAAGAAATGTAACACATAATCCTAAAATTTATATGGAAGCAGAAAAGACCTTGAATAGCCAGAAGAATGTTCAAAAAGAAAGCCATAGTTGGTGGCATCACAATTCCAAATTTCAAGCTCTATTTCAAAGCTGTCATCACCAAGACAGTACGGTACTGGCACAAAAACAGACACATGGATCAATGGAACATAATAGAGAGCCCAGAAATAGACCCTCAACTCTATGGTCAACTAACCTTTGACAAAGCAGGAAAGAATGTGCAATGGAAAAAGGACAGTCTCTTCAGCAAATGGTGTTGGGAAAATTGGGACAGCCATATGCAGAAAAATGAAACCAGACCATTTCCTTACACCACACACACAAATAGACTCAAAATGGATGAAAGACCTCAAAGTGAGATAGGAATCCATCAAACTCTTAGAGGAGAACACAGGCAGCAACCTCTTCAACCTCAGCTGCAGCAACCTCTTCCTAGAAACATAGCCAAAGGCAAGGGAAGGAAAGGCAAAAGTGAACTTTTGGTGAACTATTTCATCAAGATCAAAAGCGTTTGCACAGCACAGGAAACAGTGAACAAAACCAAAAGAAAACTGAATGAATGGGAGAAGATATTTGCAAACGACATTCAGATAAAGGACTAGTATCCAAAATCTATAAAGAACTTATGAAACTCAGCATCCAAGAAACAAATAATCTCATCAAGAAATGGACAGAAGGGGGCACCTGGGTGGTTCAGTGGGTTAAGCCGCTGCCTTCGGCTCAGGTCATGATCTCAGGGTCCTGGGATAGAGCTCCGCATCAGGCTCTCTGCTCGGCAGGGGGCCTGCTTCCCTCTCTCTCTCTCTCTCTCTCTCTGCCTGCCTCTCTGCCTACTTGTGATCTCTGTCTGTCAAATAAATAAATAAAATCTTAAAAAAAAAAAAAAGAAATGGACAGAGGACATGAACAGACATTTCTGCAAAGAAGACATCCAGATGGCTAACAGACACATGAAAAAGTGCTCCACATCACTCGGCATCAGGGAAATACAAATCAAAACCACAATGAGATACCACCTTACACCAGTCAGAATGGCTAATATTAACAAGTCAGGAAATGATAGATGCTGGCGAGGATCCGGAGAAAGGGAAACCCTCCTACGCTGCTGGTGGGAATGCAAGCTGGGGCAGCCAGTCTGGAAAATAGCATGGAGGTTCCTCAAAAAATTGAAAATAGAGCTACCCTGTGACCCAGCAATCACACAACTGGGTATTTACTCTAAAGATACAAATGTAGTCATCTGATGGGGCACGTGCACCCCAATGTTTATAGCAGCAATGTCCACAATAGCCAAACTATGGAAAGAACTTAGATGTCCATCAACAGATGAATGGATAAAGAAGATGTGGTATATATACACAATGGAATACTATGCAGCCATCAAAAGAAATGAAATCTTGCCATTTGCAATGATGAGGATGGAACTGGAGGGTATTATGCTAAGCGAAGTAAATCAATCAGAGAAAGACAATTATAATCTCCCTGATATGAGAAATTTGAGAGGCAAAGTATGGGGCACGGGGGTAGGGAAGGAAAAAATGAAACAAGAGGGGATCAGGAGGGAGACAAACCATTAGAGACTCTTAATCTCACTAAACAAAGTGAGGGTTGCCAGAAGGAGGTGGGTAGGGAGAAGGTGGTTGATTTATGGACATTGGGGAGGGTATGTGCTATGGTGACTGCTGTGAAGTATGTAAGCCTGACGATTCACAGACCTGTACCTCTGGGGCTAATAATACATTATATGTTAATTTAAAAAAAAACAGTAAAGTACACTAAAAAATGATAAGTTACATTTGTGTCTAGCCTCTTAAGTGTGTCACTTTATCACAGTTTTATTTTTTTCTATTCAAAACATTTTATTTTGTGCAGCATAAAGTTTCTAAACTTTCTAAGGCAGATGTACAAAGAAAACGGTGCTACAAATGTTAAAGAAAAGATTAAAAAGCTGGATAGTAAATCTGAAACTTTCAAACATGAAGCCCATTAGGCAGACAAGGGGAGTTGGGCTCACAAAAGGAAACCAAATGGAACACTAAAAAGCTATGTTCTCATGGTTTAAAAAAAAAAAAAAAGATTCTGAGCAGAGAGAGAGAGATACTATAGGAGTACAGGAGAGTGAGAGAGATCATGCAGAGCTAAAACCTTAGTCCCACCAAGGCTGTTAGCTCAGAAGCTAGTAATAGTGCTGGGGGAAAAAAAAGAAAGAGAAAACATGTTGTAACACCTAAAAATTGTCACAAACTGTTAAAAACTCCCAGGCAAATTCTTGAGGCCAACCTCCAATGCAAGGAATCTGAAATGCTAGAGTTGGGACCCGCCAAGTAACTCTGATGTGTGTTAAATTTCAGAATCACCAGCCCAAACCACATGAATATATCCAGAAGTAAGGATGAAGTGTGAGACAAATTTTGGTATAATTAAAGCTCATAAGAACAGGGAACATCCTAATCGAGACAAATATCAGAAGTTATTAGAGTAAAGATTAGAAGATATTAACTTACACCTTAATGTCTATTATTTTTTGTAACCGCTGAGATTTAACTCCCCTACCATCAAGGTAATACTGATAAAGAATTTAATGGTTTTAGACTATACAGAGAGTTGTGTAACCATCATTGCCATCAATTTTAGAGTATTTTCATCCCTCTAAAAAGAAACGCCATTCCTTTTAAGTAATTCTCCTCTAAATTCCCATACCTTAGCCCTAACCATCCACTAATATATATTCAGTTTCTGTAGATTTACCTGTTCTGGACATTATGAAATTATGTAATATGTGGTCTTCCGTGTCAGATTCTTTCGTTTAGTGTACTGCTTTCAAGGTTCATCCACGCTGGGGTAGACATCAGTATTTTATTCCTTTTTATGGCTCCACATTTTTCCAGGGTATGGACACAGCACTTTTTCCCATTCATCTGTTAATGACCATTAGGATTGTTTCCATCTTTTGGCTAGTCTGAATAACTGTGCTATGAATAGTCATAGACAGGTTTTGTTTTCTTTCTTTTTTTTTTTTTAAGATTTTATTTATTTATTCGACAGAGAGAGATCACAAGTAGGCAGAGAGGCAGGCAGAGAGAGAGAGAGGAGGAAGCAGGCTCCCCGCCGAGCACAGAGCCCGATGCGGGACTCGATCCCAGGACCCTGAGATCATGACCTGAGCCGAAGGCAGCGGCTTAACCCACTGAGCCACCCAGGCGCCCAGTCATAGACAGGTTTTGCGTGGACATGTGTTTTCAGTGGTCTTGGGGATACACCTTAGAGTGGAACTGCTGGGTCAAATGGTAACTCTATTTTTAACGGTTTAATGAACTAACAGTATCTTCTGAACTAACTGCACTGTGCCTACAGAAACCAGACTTGCTTCCAGGTGGCACAAGTAACTTATCTGAACTGTCCAAACCATATTTGGATTAGTTGTTTAAATGTAAAAAGCAATGACTCTATGTCAGCTTTGCCATCACCTGCAATATTAACTTAGCACTTTCACTGTATATAAGGTAATCAGAAATACAATATACATAATGAAGAACTCATCTGCTTTCTACTTTTTAAATTCTTTAAAATACTATATATTCTACAAGGATAATTTTCCTTGGCATACAATATATAGACCTCTCATGTTACCAAGGACTCCGAAAGGTGTCAACATCACGTTATGTGGGAAAAAAACAAAAGCAAAACTGGGTGCTAGATAAAAAAGAGTAGAAACTGAGTTTACATGCCTACAAAAAAAAAAAAATAAGTGCAGGACAATATCAGATAAAATAGATAGGAGACATCAGACTCATTTTCCTCAACTGGGTAATGTAGGCCCTGAGATACCAGTAATCAAATTGGCATAGAGAAGCAGTGGCAGGCTGACATACTGACAGGAAGGCAAGCCGACAGGAAGTCAGGAGGAAAAGCAGACAGATGGACAAATAACAGAGATTCTATCATCTCTAATGGTCCACGACATGAAAGGCGCTACATGAACATTTTTAAGAGGTAAAAGTCAAAGACCTTCCCCTCAAAAAGTTAAAAGTCTCCTTGTGAAGACAGCACAGGTAAGGGTGAAGATAGTAAAGAAAGGTTAAATACAGAAGCCTATGAACTAAGGAATAGGAACTTAATCTCTGGGCAATGGTGACACCTGCAAAGCTTCGGCAAACAGAATAAATGAATCTAAAGACGGTATACAGCAGAGAGACAAACTGAAAATCACCACAGGTGGGCAGATAATTCCCGGACCAACCGCAGCTAAGCAGGACAGGACTAGTACCTACTGGAGATTAGCTGGGGGCAAGAAAGAGCAATGGCGGAGAATAAGGCAACACTGTAGTAAGAAAGTCGGCATCACTTGACATACATCTCCAAGGCTGAAAAGAAGAAGGGCGGTGGTTAAGGAAGGCTTCTAAGAGTGAACCTTACTTAGTGAAAACCATGGAAGTTCTGATTTTAAGACAAAGATGAGGTGGTTCCAAATGTGCTAAGAGACAAATACAGAAATTTCCAGTGGAAAGCATATTTCAGGCCAAAAATAGTAACAGCTAGGCATCAGCTGAGCTAGTTGAAAACAAATCTAATCCAGCAGTGAAAGTTAACAGCTAAAACAATCCTATTACATGCACTTTCCCCTGGAAAAACGTCCATACCGTTTAATTAAAATTATCTATTGCTGTTCCCCAAGCACAGTTGTAAAGCAAAACTGGGGACGAGAAGATACATTTAAAAAGCACTGCTTTATATGTCGGCTGGAGGAGGCAAAGGAGTTGGAAGCAGAGAAATACTGAAGGGAAAAATAAATACAGCCTCTATTTCTGACATTAACTTGCCCACTTAAAACCTTGATTCTTTCTTATGGTTACTGTCCGTGCTGTGCTAATGAATTTAAATCTCGGGAAAAGTCCCTGGACTTTATTTGCTTCTATATAATGCTTATATCCAAAAGTTCAAAGGAACATTTGTTCACTCATCCTTGTAGAATCTGTTCAGAAAAAATGCCATTTCTCTGAGAAAATAAAGTAAAAAGAAATAAAGGAATTTTTGAAATTGGAAAATGTTCTCCAACTCATCCAGACACAGGAATTTTTTTAATTTGCATTTCTCCCTTTATAATATTAGTTATCTACAGACCTGTTTAACTCAATAATCGTGGGTAAGAATAGGTCTTCCAACTCTTTAATTTCCTTCAGTAATACTGACATGATAGTTTTTATTTATTGAAGAAAGTTTCCAATACCTACTTAAAAAATTAAAAGCACCATCATCATCTATTATATCAAAGGCACCAAAGATCTCAGTCATTCCAAATAAAAATGGGCATAGTAAATAAAAATGGGCAAGAATCATGCATATTTAAAGAAGCCAATTAGAAAAACAACCAATTTCATTAATTTCAAAAATTGCATCTTTTTACTGATGTTATATAAAATGAAAACAAGTAGTAAACATGGTTTAGATTGTTTTGGAGCAGTGTTTCCTCATTTTTACTTAAGATACAAAAGCTGAAGATGCAGTTTGGAAAGGTCAAATGAAATAAAGATGTTGACAGCAACCAATTAATCAAGCAAATATAATAACCTCCTAGTCTGATGAACCAAACATCAATCAGACACAGGTTAAGGCTGTCTTGACACATCAAAGAAAGTAAAAGAATACAAGTAATAGCAAAAAGTTCACCGATAAACATTCTCTTATATACATTTTTAAGTTCATTTAATTTTAACATTTTTTATTCCATAGTTGCGAATAACCTCTTTTATTTAGTTCTGTAATGTTTCTTCATTTATTGTGCTGACATTTACTGGTTTGCCTTAGGTTACAAGAACTATTTGGTATCATTCATTAAACTAAAAGAACAGATGTAATTAATGAATCATTTTTACCTTAAAGATACGACTTAAATTTACTAAAGTGACACTATCCATGTATCACAAGGAATACATTGTCTTTTACTTTTGATTCAAAACAATATAAAACAGGTGAAATTACAGTTAGTTCACTGTTCAAAATTTAAAAAGAAAAACAGACACCATCAACAACTGCATGGCAATACAAAACTGTTTAGGAGAACCCAAAAGGCTCAGTAGGCACTAGTAGATTTTATATTAATTCTAAAGTTGAAATGCTAATGAAATTGTTATCTATACCACGCTGATACAGAAATATAAAGTAATACATAAATACTTCAGATTGCTCCAGTGTTTAACATGTATTAAAAATGTTCATATAAACAAAATGTTCATATAAAATAATTAGTGACTGTTCCTGACATAGTAAGAACCATATAGTAAATATAACTGAAACTCACTTTAATGGCAAAGGATCTCCAAGTACCAAGACCAACAACATTCAAGATATGGAGTCTCATTAGTGGAGAGAGAAAAGAAATGAAGAATGGACAGAATCTTGACCAAGCTGTTTTCATAATGATTAGGAGTTTGACATTTAGGATTCACAACTTCTCATAGGTTAGCAGAAAAAATTTCTAGTTTGCTGAGAGTCACAGTTCATCAAAATTTGCCATAACTAAGGCTGATTTTTGTTTTTGACAAGGAATACAGGTGTTATAAGGTTCAATCTTACTTCCAGAAACATTTATGTCAGTTGAGGCTAATAAAGAATAAAATATACACATTCATACCACAGCCTCAGAGTTTTGTTAAACTGAATGAATGGTAATGCCTCAGCTTTCTGTAGAAGGCCTCAGGATTACACTTAGCTAAAAAAGTTCATAGCTGTGTGCTTATGGAGAATTAACAGATGTCACAGACATGATAGAAAAACCATTTTCTACAAGTAGAACCTCCAAACCATTTTATACCACATTTAACTGAACATATGTAATGTCTTTAACATTGTTAAGTATGAAAGGAGCACATTCTATTTATCAAAAAAAAAAAAAAAAAAAAAAGTTTGCACATGTTTTCTGTTTTTCTCCCGTGGAGAAAGGAGTGCTATGTTTGTTTGCGTAAGATTTTATTTATTTTAAGAGAGAGAGCACAAGCGAGAGAAGAGGCCCAGGAGGAAGAAGCAAACTGCCCACTGAGCAGGGAGCCAGATCCTGGGCTGGATCCCAGGATCCTGAGATCATGACGAGAGCTGAAGGCAGAAGCTTAACAAACTGAGCCACAAGGGCACCCCCACGAGTGTGGTTTCTTTAAAAACCAAAAAGCAGATATATCTTGATTTGCTACACTCTGAGAACATAAACAATTCACCCCTTCTGCAAGAAAATATTGGGAATTTATTAAAGATGCTTACAATTCTGTTACGGTTGGGAAAAAATGCTAGTTTTAGACTAACTTGTAACTTCACATATTATATTTTTGCTTCGTTGTCTAAGACAAGATATAAAAGGGCACACATGGTATGCAAGTTATTATGAAGGCCTCTGCTAAAAAATGTCCCTTAAAAACTCACAACAATGTTCCATGTGTAACATCATGACAATCGACAATATTCCTACACCATTTCCAACAATGAGAGGTGATATTTTATTCGCTCAGTGAGAGTTTTGGGACATAGTACTCAGAGGCCTATTGAATGTCATGATTAAAAGCGTATTTTCTAAAGGACATCTTTGATTTAGTAATCATTGATATTAGTAAAACTAAAAGGTAAGGAAAAACAAAACTAATAGTCCTATCCACAAAATCAAAGCAAAGGAGAATCTGATGAATTTAAACATATGGCTGTGGATAAACCATATGGATAAGTGAAAACAACTCTATTGAGTTAAATAAAAATATAGTTGTTGAAGTCACATTTTTATTTCTCAAGATCCCTAAAATCTCTATGTACATTCATATCCACACAAATTTTAGTCTATATTTTTTTCCTCCCTCCAATGTAACAAATCCAGGCTATTTCCAGCCAATACAAAGATACTGTCCCTTTTATTATTTCTACAATATCCTATATGCTACTGAACAGGAAGAATGCACAATCCTGTGAATCATGAATGAGTGCCAGTGGAACCCCAAGAAAAGGACCAAAATTACCAAATTATAAACAAGATGTATAAAGTAATCATTAAGCAAAAAGACTGGGTTTGTAACCAGTGATAAGTTATATATTCAGTAAGTATCTGTCTCTTGGATGGTCCAAGATAGTAATGTTAAGTACATCTGAAACATAATGTTACCAATCTATTTCTTAACATAGCCAAAAGCTGTTGACAGTTAAAAAACTCAGTGTACCATATTCATCCTCTATTGTTTCTGTTTTGTACTTCCAAGAACATCCTAAAGACAAAATCACATTACTGAGCAAGCAAAATACTCCTGTGTCCTAAGGGGGAGTAAGTGCATTTTTGACACTTTTATTTAGTGGCAGAATCATAGATGCAAAAACAAATATTCTGGATGATTCTATTATTTTTCCATTAACATCCACTACCTTGAAATACATTTTACACATTGACCACTTACATATAGAAAAAATTTCAACAGCAGGGTGAAGGAATTTAAAATGAAATACTTCACATTGCTCAATTCTTAATAAGAATTTTTTTTAATATTTTATTTATTTGACAGAGAGAGATCACAAGTAGGCAGAGAGGCAAGGCAGAGAGAGAGGAGGAAGCAGGCTCCCCACGGAACAAAGAGCCTGATGTGGGGCTCGATCCCAGGACCCTGAGATCATGACCTGAGCCGAAGGCAGCGGCTTAACCCACTGAGCCACCCAGGCACCCCTACATTGCTCAATTCTTACAGTCATTCATTTGTTACTTACTGGGAGGAAATCACCACCACCAGTATTTTTCCCATTTTCACTCTAAGTTGCACAGAAAGAAGAGAGAGGCAGGTAACTTTTATAAAAAATAAAAGTTTGGCAAATGCATCAGCTGATCTCACTAACCCATTTCATTGACTATCCCTGGATGGTCTGCTGAATCATTTTTCCAGTATGGCTACAGCAGTGAGTCAACTCACTTCATAAAAACCACCCAAGTGTTACATATATATTATTAACATGGCAGGAATTGAGGGTGAAAAAAGGTGAAGTAATTTTCTAATGTACATATTAAAAAGGAAATAACATATCTTAAACATTTTTATCATAGAACTGTATGTCTGGCTGGCTGAATTGGTGGAATACGAAACTCTTGATCTTGGGGTTAAGAGTTTGGGCCCCCTCGGGGTGCCTGGGTAGCTCAGTGGGTTAAAGCCTCTGCCTTTGGCTCAGGTCATGATCTCAGGGTCCTGGGATTGAGCCCCACATCGGGCTCTCTGCTCAGCGGGGAGCCTGCTTCCTCCTCTCTGCCTGCCTCTCTGCCTACTTGTGATCTCTGTCAAATAAATAAATAAATAAAATCTTAAAAAAAAATAAATAAAAAGAGTTTGGGCCCCGTACTGGTTGTGGAGATTACTTAAAAATAAAATCTTAAAAAGAAGTCAGAAACACAAAACTGTAAAAACTAACAAAATAAAGCATGGGAACAACCTTTCTTTACAAGCATATTTCTTTGCTTAAAAACTACTGTCCCCATCAGGTGCCTAGGTGGCTCAGTCATTAGGCATCTGCCTTTGGCTCAGGTCATGGTCCCAGGGTCCTGGGATTGAGCCCCGCATTAGGCTCCCCACTCAGCAGGAGGTCTGCTTCTCCCTCTCCCACTCCCCCTGCTTGTGTTCCCTCTCTTGCTAGGTCTTTGTCAAATAAATAAATAAATAAAATCTTAAAAAACAAAACAAAACAAAAAACCTACTGTCGCCCTCACCTAAAACATCCTTCCATCACTAGAAGATCTTACCTAGTAAGTAACAAGTATCACCCATGGTGAGATTTGTAATCCCTTATTTACTCTTCAATGAACAAATCTATTGCAAAAGCCTGGCCACCACAACTGCAAACAGGCTACATCATATAAGAACGACAGCCTATGAAGGAGGAGGGAAACAAAATCCATCAAAGGTTGGCCTTGAGATTAAATGACCTACAAAATATCCAGACTGAGGTTTATAATGGTGCCGAAGTAATGCAAAGAAACTTTCTAATTGATGTTTTATAAGAAAAGCAAATACATATATACAGGGTAATAAATTAATGCCCAAAATAATTATTGATAATTGAGTTATTTAAATTTGTGTTTTGTTCTCTTTGATCCACACTCTTTCCTGTGTTTAAGGTGTACAAAATGTATTTCCCAAATCTATTTCTATCAAGTTAATATCTAATATACATGGTATTTCAACTGTTTTTCTGAAGTTACTGAAATGCCTTCTGTAAACAAGGAGAACCACTATCCATCTGAGGCTATTCAGCATTGAATGTCAATGTGTACTGGTAATGGATTGAAGCTATAAGGTAGGACAGTAAGATCAAGACTGCCTATAAGAACACCTGGCACCAGGCTTACAAATAAAAAGAACCTTTGAGATCAATGCTATTTTATAGAGAACAGAGAGTTGAATAATCCTCCACTTGCCAAGAAGCCTTGCATACAACTGCATTAAATCGCTAGGGCTTCCAGAGCAAAATACCATAGATTGGATAACGTAACAGAAATTTATTTTCTCACAGTTCTGGAGACTAGAGGTATAAAGTCAAGGTGTGAACAGAGCTGGTTTCTCCTGAGGCCTCTCCCACAGCTTGCAGATGGGAACCTTTTCTCACTCTGTCCTCACATGGCCTTTCCCCAGAGCACCAACCCTCGTGTCTCTTCTTCTTCTTGTAAGGACACCAATCCTACAGCACTAGGACCACACCTAAGACCTCATTTAATCTTAATTACCCCTTTAATGACACTATCTCCAAATATTATCACACCGGGGCTTCAACATATGATTCTAGAGAAAACAAATGAGTCTCTAACAATCGGTCCCCTACACCTTACAGTAACTATTTGGAAAATATGTTGGGAATGGGTACATCAGACACTACATTCTACACACTTCAAGAAAAGGGCCTGTGTCTTCCTCATTGGTATCCCAGTCCCTGTACATTGCTTGACACAGACCATGCTCAAAAAAATATGGATTAAAGAACAAAGTAATGGACGGGTATTTTTTGCCTTTCGGTAAACATATTAGAAAATGTTATGCTGTGAAAGTTAATGTGAAAATGACCTTTCCTTAGTAGAAAAAGTGCAGCAGTTTATGTAAAGTACCAGAGAATTAGGAAGTACAGCACAAGATTTATAAATGTATTTCAAATACTTTCTTAAAGATTTATTTATTTTAGAGAGAGAGAGATCATAAGTATGGGGAGGGACAGAGGGAGATATTCTCAAGCAGACTCCCTGCTGAGCATAGAGCCGGGCCAAAATCGTCAAGTCAGACATTTAACTGACTAAGCCGTCCAGGGCGCCCCCAATGTATTTCAAATATTAGGTACTGAAATTGTGGTACAAATTCCCTATACTCTCTATGATATTATAGTTACTAAAATAAAACAAAGATATAAGAGGGAATCCTGGGAATGAACATAACACAGAAGTCTTAAGTATCTGATAATATTTATATTATAAGACTCAGGATGATAAAAGATCTCATTTAATAGAAATGGACCATCATCTTGGGGATGGGAATGGTAAAATAGAAGTCTGGTCTTATATCAAACAAAACTTATTTTGTTTTGTGCCACTGATACATGTCTTCTATATTAAATGTCTTCTATATTAAATAATGTCTTCTATATTAAATAATCTTATTGTAGTCTCCCAAATGTTTCTGTATGACTGGGACAGATCTTTTCTGCCAGCCTTATTTACAGGGACCACAGCTTGTACATAACTGTTTTACTTAATGGACCAGAACGAAGTATGCAAATTGCTCATTGGATCTTTGGCTCAATGTTCACTTAAATGTGCTCAAAGCATAAGTTCTGCGAAACACTAAGCACAGAAAACGACACAAATGGTGTCAATTTGGTGCTTCAATAAACTGTGATAAGCTTAACTATTACAGGATTCTTAAGTCTAATGACAAAGCTACTTATTACTAGAACAGATGGATCTCAAATCATCCTAACTAAAATAAGAGTACCCTAAAGCCTACCATTTTCCCAGATAACGTATTTGTTAGGTCTTGGCCTCAATATACTCAAATGACAAAAATGTACATGCTATTCTACCTATCCAGGTAGTTGTAACCAGCTTATTCCTAAAAGCTAAATTCATGGTAACTAATTAGACTGCAAAGAAGCCTCACGAGAAGGTATCATGGTTTCATTTCCATCGAGATTCTGCCATTAGATGAATCAAACAACTCACACTGTTCAGTTCTACTAAACATGTTCAAAAGTAGAGTACTTCCTCCCAATACTGTTCCTCTTCTAGTAGCTAATAAGTGTTTTTCCCTAAGGTTTTCTCCTCTGGCACTCCACTCAGGTTGACTACACATACCAAGAATGTGGACCAGATTTTCTCTCAAACATCTGTCTCCTAGTGAGGTGGTAAGCAATGGGCTTACACCCTCTTCCTTCTCTGCCTCCCAGTGGCAGCTTCTTTCCAAAGACTCCAAGCAAGTTTTACTCTTGTAAAACTAAAAGCTCAGAGAGGCTCAGCTTTCCCGCAAAGACTAATACTACAGAAAAGTTCTAGTTATTTTTTAATCTATCATTGTACACAAACACTAACTGTGGAAATGTTTAACTCATCTATAGTCGATTAAATAAACTTCCAGATATAGCTGACTTTGAAACACCCTATTACAAGAGAGAAGCCACTAAAAGTGGGACAAAGGCTTAATACACACAGAAACACTAGTATTTACCTAACACCTAACAGTATACAGGGTTTAAAACAGGACTCAGGTAAAAATAAATACTTCCTGATTCTGCAGGGCACAACGGACAATACAATGTGGGAGAAAATGTGAACTTCCCCATGTATTTCTGGTTGCTTCTCTGGCCTGTTCTTCAAGAAGTTTTTCACACTAAGTGGATTAGCTATATACTGAACTGAAACAGAGAAAAATCACCACAGAGAAACCTTCATTTCTCATTACAAATTGCTAGGAAGAGCTGTTGAACATGACAAGGTCTGCATTTCAGGGAAGGCCATCTAACTCCTGAGTACTTTGATCTACAGAACACAAAGAAAAGAAATTCAAGACGTTGCATTCAGCCCTGGAGCGCGATCCAGAGGGGATGTCTTCTAGGCTTTAAGTGGAAGTCCACCTAGTTCTAGTGTAGAACTAGAATCCGTCGGGACTTTTGTCTTTTTACTTTGTTTCACTAAGGATACCTCACCACAAAGGCTGCCTCTCAGCCTCCTGGGCAAGGATCACCATCAATAAGCTGCTCATGCTCCTCTCACTACCACACAGCAGAATCACTCTAGTGAGGCTTAACATCAGGCAAAGAAGGTGTGTGTGCGTGTGTGTATTAGATTAAACATGGAGCATGCATCAATAGCTCCATAAATACTCATGGTTTATGGGGCATAAACCATAATCAGCCATGCTCAGCTGGAAGCCATCTTCTGGTCACATTACAAACTGACATACTGGGGGCACCTGACTGGCTTAGTCAGCTAAGCGACCACCTCTTGGTTTTGGGTCAGGTTGTGATTTCAGGGTCATGGGATAGAGGCCAGCATGGAGCTCCACGCTGAGAACAGAGTCTGCTTAAAGACTCTCTCTACTCCAACCCACCCCTCCCCTCTGTGTGTGCACACTCTCTTTCTCACTCTCTCAAGTAGATAAATCTTTGAAAAAAGAAAAAAACTGACCTATTAGGACACAGAACTAAATGGCATAAACAATAAAGAAATTTAACAGACACTTAAAATGCCTGTTTTACCTGCCATGAAGCATACAGAGTCACACGGCCTGGCACTCATCATTTCAGGGGCATTTTCCTATTTATTAGTAACATTTCATCTATTAACCTGATATTTAAAAATAGTTATGAAAACCATTTCATAGGAAATAGTTAAAAAGGAAAAAATAAAAGCAAGAAACAATAAAGAGAATAGTAAGCAGTTATAAGGACTGATTTTTTCATTACAAATTTGATGTTTTAAATTTGTACAATGAACACGTAAGTTCTATAATTAAGGATGGAAATCTAGAGAAAAACAATCATTTATAATTCACAACAATAAAGTTAATATACAGTTCTCACAACAAAATTATTTTAAGGAAGCTTTATGAGTATTATAATAAGACTATATGATGAATCTATTTAGACACTAATGTTAAAAGATAGGAGTACTGCTGAACTGCCTAATTTTCTATCCTTGTATATAATAGAAGATGTATCCTACCATAATAACTTAATGAACAAAGACAATATAGTACAATGATACATTTGTTAGCACTTCAACCATCAAAAGCATAAAATCATAAAGGCAAAAAAAGGAATACATTTGCACATAAGCTATGTGGAAAGAACGAGAGATTAATGAAAATATGAGTTGTAAGTCATTATACGAGGAAATACCAAATAAGCATCTGGGAGTCAGAGAGCAGAGGGGAAAAAAATGAACGATAGTCTTCGAGTTTAACAGAAGTAGAAAAGGGACCCAACCAAGGCTGAGGACCGAAGATGAATCAGAAGAGCAAATGAAGAGACCCCACATGCATGCACCTGCTAATGGGCTCACCTCAGGGAAAGAGTATTTCCAGGATCTAGAAAGCACCAAAGACCAACAGTGGTCTCCAACAATTGCCAACATAACCTACAATCACTACCCTCAGGCTGGCCTCACAGGAGATAAGAGGAAACACCACAAGCAAAGCATTTTGTATCAATTTTCAAGGAGCTTATCCTCAAGGATGAATAAGGTGACATTTATAAGTAACAGAAAATCAATACAAAGAAAAGAAAAATACAATACAAAGATGATCTCTCTATAGAGGCTAGCTAAGGGAGACTTCCTTCGCAAGAGACAGCACTGGTGCTGGACTTTCAAGGATGAGAGAAAGTTTCCAAAATGAATAAATAAAAATCTATATTATGCAAAAAGAAAGAAAATAACAAATGTCATTTTTTATCATATCAATCATTAAACACATAAGAAAAAATAGCTGTGACAGAGGAGGCCTGAGAGAGACAGAGAAAAAAAATGTAGTATATGTAGAACCACTCTTTTTTAAAAAAGATGGACCAGAAGCCCTTCCAGAATCAGCTGTCAGAATAGAATTAAGGTGATTTCAAAACTGTAAGGTAATTAGCAGAAAATATGTTTCCCTGGAAATCCCTCTAACACGGATAAAGTATACAAATAGAATTAATAAGATTAAAACAGTGATGGATACCAAGTTATATTAAAGCAAACCAATCAGTTCAACCAATCTACCTAAAAATGGCATGTATTCAATTTCTCTTATTTTAAGGAGAATAATCACACTGGATACCAGAAATGAGGTAGAGGTCCCACCGAATAGAAAAATGAGGCTAGAAAAAAAAAAAAAAAAGAAAAGGAATCTTATATAAATTTGCTATTTTGGCTGAGCTTAACCTCAAATAAATAGGTATAAAGAAGCTTATTGAGTCCTAGAGTACACAATTTATAAAGGAAAGATACAACAAAACTACTACCAAAGCAAGGTGCCTCACAGCAGATTCCTTCATCATTTAAAACTTAAGACTGATGGCAATACTACTTACTAGCACAAGATCAGTTAATTAGTAGAGCAAGTCAGGATTCTATTAAAAACTGATTTATGGAAGGTGTTTTTATTTGAAAAAGAAACCAAAAGGCATACAGACATGACCAAATTATAGTCAAAGTCAATCAAATATATGATAATTTCAGCTACTTAAGAAATAAGGATGAGCAAGTTCATTCTAAGGACTTGTGGCTCCAAGAGCCTCTGACCTGCTTCTTGAGGAAGCACCTGTGTCTGTGCTCCCTTATCTCAGCTGCAGCCACAACTAAGAACCAGCCATTAGATTCCCCAGCTTTGGACCCAATGGCTGACCTAGAATGGCCTCAGCAAGCATCAGTTACAAATGAAACAGAAGGGAAAACACTGATGTCATAAAATCAAAGGCCTTGTTTCTATTTTGATTCAGGTATGCTCTATGGGTGTCCTTTATAACTTAAAGCCTCATCAGCAATGAACCCAAGTATAGGGCCTATACCCTGGCATGATCTGAAGGTTTGTTAGCTGAGAACTGAGAAAGAAAGAAAGAGAGGGCAAGTGAAGAAAACTAACTCCTCTTAGAGGAAGAGTGTCACTGTGTACATAAGTACCCGGGATCACTGTAATCTGATTACTCATAATCTAATTTACCTGGTCACCATGTTCTATGGCTCAAATGGAAAAGACAGAGAAAAGCTGTGAACTCACATTAAAAATGAAGATACACTTTAATAAGGCAAACTCCTTGGAATCTGATATATGGTCAGATCATCACTTACCTCATCCCCGGTAAGTGAATATCAGATTTCTTTTTAATGTAACTCAGATCTCTCTTACTACCTTTGGAGACCCTGACAAGTATGGTGCCCACAAGTGGAGAATAACTGATCTACAAAAGAAATAAAAAGAATCCTTCAAACACAGACTTCCCTATTTTTTTTCACTTATCAGATATCTCGGGATGAGAAACACACTTATTGGAAGAGAAAGTCTGACTCAAAAAAAAAAAAAAAAAAAGAAAAGAAAAAGAAAAAGTTAAGAAATCTGAGGGCAATATCCATTCACAAATGCCAATAACCTCTGGTAGTTACAGAAAAGTCCGATACTACCTACAGTTCTATCTATCCGCCCATCTCTGTACTTATAGCTCCAGATTAAATCAAGTATACAAACTCCTGGGACAGGTTGGGATTAAAATGACCAAGACCTATAACCAAGAAAAACACTGAAACTTCATGAAGTATTAAAGAGAAAATATATTTAAAAACATCTCTACCTTTAATCTCCCTTGAATCCTTTCTTCAGTCATTTAAAATAAATTACATGTCATAAAAACGTTGCAGGGCAAAATAAATAAACCTACAAAACAGTCCTTCCCCTTAAAGGAATCTCAGGAAATCCCTACTTGCTAGAAGTCCTTAGCATAGATGAAAGTTAAATTATTGATTTTATATAAAAGACGGACACTGTGCAGCAGCCTCTAAATTTTGTCTTTGTTTTGATACAATAGTCTGGATTTCACCCCTTGATTTCTGTTCTTCACAAATCCTCAGACTTGCTACAGAACGTTACAGAAAAAAGTCACCCATACAAGACAGAGTAGCGGGCAAGCCTGCTCCCAGCCCTTAAGTGTTGAAATCCCACAATGCCACACTGCTTTCCGTCCCAGGCCCTCAAGGCTGCCCTATATTTTTTCTAGGCCTCTCTCTTCTGTTAACATCAGCAGCTCAAGCTCCAAGTCTCCCTGTTTTTCTTTTTTACTTTTATTTGTTTGGTATTTGTTTTTGTTTTCTCTTTTCAAATTTTTATTTAAATTCTAGCTAATTAACATACAGTACCATATTGGTTTCAGGAGTAGAATTCAGTGATTCATACAACACCCAGGGCTTATCATAACAAGTGTCCTCCTTAGTATCCAGTTGCTTTAAAAGATCTATTTTAGAGGGACAGTGTGCATGCATGCATACGAGGGGAGGGCCAGAGGGAGAAAGAGAGAGAATCTCAAGCAGACTCCCACTAAGTGAGGAGCCCCACGCAACCCTGAGATCATGGCCCAAGTCAAAGCCAACAGTTGGGTACTCAACCGAGTGAGCCACTCACGCACCCAGTACCTTTTTTTTTTAATTTTTTAAGTTTTATTTGGAAGAAGAGGAACACAAAACAGGACACTACAAACAAAAAAATCATGGCTTCTGTTGTGAGAATCACAAAAACCCTATTCTACCTTTCCTCAGTACTTATGAACAGATCCACTTTTTGTAATGGTTAATTGCTCCAGAGAGACAAGAATCATCCTAGACATATATAGAAAAGTGTATTTCAATAATCTAAAGAAAAGTTATTTTGGAAATGAGCATTATCTAACCACTGTAGTCCATGTTACATTAGATATCTTTAGTTCTCTCCATGTATACAGACTGACCCAGCGTTCATTTTTCATGCAAATCAACTAAATAGTTGGTGTATGTCAGGCATGAAACTTTTTCTAATCCAATTCACTGCAGGAAACTAATATCAGAAGCGTCAGTCAGCTCAAAAATCTAGACCGTTTCACACACGAACAAAACCGGATCCTCCACCCTCCAAAATGAGACTTCCTAGATGTAGTTTTCCCTACCCAAGGTTTCCAGCAGTTCCTATTAAGGACTATTTTGTCTATTTTAAGGAAGTGTAATAAAATACAACTGCTCACGCTTTCCTAAAAATGTGAGAAAACCAGGTAAGTTCAGATCAAAAGAATGTGCTTGATCAGTTTACTTTGGTATTTATTAGCAATATGAACCAAATTAAATTTCATTCTTTCACTGGTTGTAATTACTAAGCAATTACGTGCCAGACACAGCACTAGGCACTGACATGACAACATAAAGACCTTTCTGATGGCACCTGAATAACCACCTAATTATAAGCAAGTGAGAGGTTCTAGGAAAGTGAAGTTACTGGCTAAATAGCCTTCCAACCTTTAGTGCAAAAATAATGTGAAATTTTCAGCTGGCTAACATAAAGATAGCTAAATTTAGAATCAAGTGTTTTCATGGTAATCACATAAGACAAGAAAAATTCATTATACAAAATCATTCATAATGATCTATTCCCTCTCTTATCACAACTACACATATGTGAGTTTATTGACATGAGAGGTGTGGATTCTAGGACACACAGCCTTGATGCTGAAGATACAAAAGAATTCTGCAATAGGAGATTCATCTAGAATACACATCGATACATCAAAAATCATATTCTTCTGCCGATCTAGTTTGGCTCAAAATTTACATTGCTAACCTTAGCAGAAGAATCCCTTTGAAAAAAGCTCAAGATTTCATGGAAAAGCAGAGGTTCAAAACAGTAAATGATATTTAATACTATTTTCTCACCTAGAGCTAATGCTATAAAAAAATCAAAGAATACTGTAAAAAATAGTTAATAAAGTCTGTTTCTTATAGGAAAACTCACAGAGGTATTAATTCTGCAAAACTCCTGCACGTTTATATTTTTCAGCATCCCTTGAGATCCTAATATACTATTAGTGTTTTTTCTTCTCTTTCTTTTTTTTTTCCCTGCAAATGGGGTCACCCAGCAGATATCTTATTGCTGAATGCTGGGATGAGCTAGGCTTGAGGATGCTTTTTACCGTTGCTGGTGCCAAAACTATTTACACTTAACAAACATTTGGTGAGCATTCAGGATTAACATCCACATAATATATGAAATATAGGTGGTGATGCTACACTGTCATTCTGTCCTTGGGGGTGCATCCTGGGGAAACTCCCCATAGACACTACTAACAGAACAGATCCATTCTTAGTAATTATATCACTTAGTTATAAGTTCCACTTTTTGGTATTGTAGTTAGATTCTGGAATATTTAATAGTCACATTAGTCCTAAACAGATTAAGAAAGTAGAGATATAAATGTTAATTAAGATTACCTTTGCTCCAAAGACGACGAACACATTTGTCCAGAGGCTGATTCAGAACCACAAGGCAGTACTTCAACTTCCCTACGGAAATAAAATAAGTTAAATAAGTAGGTGAACAGAGTCCTCTGTTCCCCTCATTTGAGTCTGGAATCACACTCTACTAATCCAGATCTTCAATCTCCACAGAGCTAAATTTCAACCACAGCTAATTTCTCATATTTTAATTTGAAAAGACACAATAGTTTAACCAGATCGACTTTATCCAATATGTCTATCCAACATTATCATACTACTGCAGAATTGATTATAAAAACAATTTATCGGGGCGCCTGGGTGACTCAGTCGTTAAGCATTTGCTTTCAGCTCAGGTCATGATCCCAGGGTCCTGGGATCGAGCACCGCGTGGGGCTCTCTGATCAGTGGGAAGCCTGCTTCTCCCTCTCCCACTGCCCCTGCTTCTGTTCCCCTCTCTCTGTCAAATGAATAAATAAAAATCTTTAAAAAAAATAACCCAAACAATTGGGTAAGCTTCTTTTTGCAGGGGATGAGGAGCAAAAATGGTCTTAAAATGAATTCTCATCGTTATGGGACATCCATCCCTTCGACGCAACCAGTCTTCTATCCTGCTAGTCCAACATCATCCTGATATTATTAACCAAGTAGTAGGGCCGGGAGGGCACATGTTGTCACACTCATTTATTCATTTTCTCTCTCCTACCCGGTCTCTCTCTCCCCCTTACCCCATAAAAAACTTTGTGTATGCACAGAATCCCACTAGCTCTTTTCATGACTCTTTTACTCCAAGTTTTTAGATGATACTCAAGAGACGGAGACACTCAAAAGACAGAAAAGTTACTTCTCCCAACAGTCATTCCAAGCCCTTTATAATGTACTAAAAATAGTGCAATGTAAAATGCAATCAGGCTGTTGAAAACCTGTCATTCAATGCTTGTCAGTCCAAGCATTCCATTTCATTTATGGAAGAGAAATATTTGTTTGGTGATAAGAAAAATTAATTTTTTAAGCAATCTCAGTGTTAGAAATGGAACAAGATAAGGAAATGAAAAGGGGACGCCATCATCCACAGCACGCATTCTTTAAGGGCAGATTATAAAGCAGTCACTTAGAGTACAAAGAAGAATAAGATTACAGAGTATCTGTAAGGTAAAACATTTATAATAAAGAGGATTTATTCTACAGTACAATATGACACAAGCATTTGAAAAGGACCAGGTAATACACAGATGGGTATGGTGGGAATTCAAAGCACAGAAAGTCAATAAGGTCTGGTGTCACCCTAGAAACCTTTGTGAAATGCAATCCCTAACTTGATCTTAACAGGAAAATTAAAAAAAAAAAAAGAAGAAGAAGAAGTTGGAAAGAATAAAGGAAGGGGCATTCCAGACAAGAAAAACACCACAGAGGAAATGGCTATCCGTTACCATTAGGGTAACCACCACGCAGTTTCAGAAGCAATGCCCTACTGACAGGAACCCAAGGCAAGGACCAGCATCCCAGATTTCAGACGTACTGCTTACATAGAGGAGTTTGAGGCTCCCAGGAAGTATTTAAAGGGGATGCAGAAACGAGAACTAAAAGCAATTTATGTCTATTTCGTAACCATGCATTCAGAAATAATTGCTAAGGTCAAAGAGCAGCCTAGCACCTGAGATCCTGCAAAGTGCAGGGACAAAAGAATAAAGGAGGGAAGCAACATCGTACTGTTCGGCTCACCAGTCACCACTACAGAGCTG
The DNA here is from genome assembly GCF_022355385.1 of Mustela nigripes. Lineage (NCBI taxonomy): Eukaryota > Metazoa > Chordata > Mammalia > Carnivora > Mustelidae > Mustela > Mustela nigripes. Next base: position 10,182,076 of record NC_081560.1, on the reverse strand, counting down.
AAGCACATCAACAAAGGAATTGCAGAAGGAAAAGCCAGAAAGGTAAAAGAACAAAGACCGTATTTCCCAGAATGCGCCATCAATAACACAGCGTGCTCTTAGAGATGTCACAGAGACTAAACAACCAGAAAAGGCCAATGAGAAGGGGAAATCTCAAAGCAAAATCTGAAAAGTCACAGAGGGAGCCTCAACTCAGGGAAGAGAACAAGGCATTAGTAAACCAGGAGGAGAGGTGCCTCTTGTTAAAAAATAAAAAGTCAGCTATGAGAAACGAAGAGGAAATGGCAGCAAACTCGAGAGAAGATTCTTTAAATATAGAAACAATCTTCTACTCCGAAGAGAAGAGGGAGAGAGGCTAGGATTCATTCATTTGTTTAGCAGGCATTTACAGAGCATAAAACACTCCTGTTCGGGCACCACTGAGCTTGCAGCCCTCCTCAGACTTATGTCCCGGGGATGAAAACCAGCACCTACTAAGATCGAGGTACATGAAGACATGGAGAGACACGGAGAACCGAGGCAGAGGCGGAGTATAATTGATTTATTTGTAAAATCAAAACCAAAGTGAGAGTATGAAATTAGAGTACAATGTGAACAATTTTAAGATGAACACTGTAAGAAGTGGATTACAGAAGGTGACAGTCCATAATTTTAAAACTACATTTAAAACTTCATTTGGAGTTCACTAGCAATTAGAGGACATCAGGTCCATCTCTGATTCAGGACTTTCCCACCACTTCTGGAAAGGGCAAGCAGGAGTAGGCATGAACAAGACAGTGATGGCAGGAGGCATGAGAATTGGCAAAATCACTTGAGAGATAAAGGGAATCCAGGACGTTCCTTCAGACAGCATCACTGTGAATGACTGACTGTGGCAGAGGCCAACAACTGCCACAGGATACCTTCTCTTCTTTAAAAACAGAATCCTGGGGGCATGAGGGGGTCATTTTGCTTCATTTTTGGTTTTTACTTTGTTTTGCTTTCTGTTTTATTGTTTTACTAGGCACATTATTCTCCAGGTGAAAAACTAAATCCCCCAGACCCCTTTGTAGCAAAATGTAGTTTTAAGATTAAGTCTGGCCAAGGAGACATAGATCAGACCTTTAAAAGTTACTTTTAGGGGCGCCTGGGTGGCTCAGTGGGTTAAGCCTCTGCCTTCAGCTCAGGTCATGATCTCAGGGTCCTGGGATCGAGCCCCACATCGGGCTCTCTGCTCAGCAGGGGGCCTGCTTCCCTTCCTCTCTCTCTGCCTGCCTCTCTGCCTACTTGTGATCTCTGTCAAATAAATAAATAAAATCTTTAAAAAAATAAATAAAATAAATAAATAAAATGGTTACTTTTAGGGAGTCTCCTTAAAATGGAAGGTGCTCCATCCTCTCCTTATCTTGTTCCTTCCTGCCATCTGGATCAAGGATTGAGGAGTTGCTCAATAAAATTTAAGCAGCCACCCAGGACCATCAAAACAAGAGCAACAGCCGGAAGGAACCGAGATACCCCAGGACACCAGGAAGCAAACCTTCCATCCCACATACACTTCATTGCCTGCTTACAGACTTCTTTCATGTGAAAAAAACTAAACTTCCATTTTACGTCACTATTTTGGGGGGTTTCCCTATCCTAAAGATCCTATATCCTATCAAATTTTAATTACTGCAATGATCAGGCTGTGCTGAGACAATCAAGATAGGAATTAGAAGAGAATTTTAAAGAGGGAACAGGCATGCATCAAAATGTAGGAAGGAAAACTTTTGCCCATCCATTCATTCAACATGGATGGAACATCACCGTTAAGACATTCATAGCCTGGGGGGTGCTTGGGTGGCTCAGTCAGTTAAGGGTCCCACTCTTGATTTTGGCTCAGGTCATGATCTCAGGATGGTGATATTCAACCCTCCCCCCTCCAACGCACTGTGGGACTCCTTGCTGGGGAGAAGGGCGTCTGCTTGAGATTCAGTCCTCCTCCCCCTCTACCCCTAACTTGCCTCTTTAATAAATCTTTTTTTTTTTTTTTAAAGTCACAACCTGACACATAATAAGGACTCAAGAGGATGTTAATGGCAGGAAGTTAGTAATCTGGATAAACCAAATGTCCTTTAACATTTGACAAGGCCTGTACCGCTAAAAAAAGGTATTCAACAATATGATCTGTATATGAATGAATGAAACTACCTTCTGTCACGGATTTTTTGGTATGTAAACTCAGGATTTTTGTGGCTCAAAGAGCAGTATGATGAAAGGGAAAGATTTTATTCTCCACATTACTGCTCCTCTAAACCAGTACTTTCACTAAGGTGTTATCTTGTGAAGACATTTTTGAAAAGAACGATGCAGTATGAAAACGTATAGTACAGTTTTGATTTGCATTTCCCTGATTATTGACATTCAACATCTTTTCATGTACCCATTGGCCACGCATGTGTCTTCTTTTGAAAAGGTCTATTCAGGGGCACCTGGCTGGCTCAGGTGGTAGAATACAGTGACTCTTGTCTCAGGATAAGTTTTAGCTCCCTGTTGGGTATAGAGGTTACTTTAAAAATAACTCTAAAAGAAAAAAAAAATAGAAGAAGGTCTTCTGCCCATTTCTTCATTGGATTTTATTTTTTTAAGCTATTGAATTGTACAAATTCTTTGTATATTTTGATTGGTCTCTTATCAAATACATGATTTGCAATTGCTTTCTCCCATTCAGTAGCTTGTCTTTTCATTTTGGAGATGTAATCCTTTGCTGCACTGAAACTTTCCAGACTGATCTCCCAACTCATGCTTCTGGTATCAGATTCAAAAATCATCACCAAGACCTACATCAAGGAGTTTACTGCCCAAGTTTTCTTCTAGGAGTTTCATGGTTTCAGGGCTTATGTTCAAGTCTCTAATCTATTTTGAGTTTATTTTTTGTGTATGGTGTATGATAAGTCATCAAGTTTTATTGTTTTGTTTATGGATGTTCAATTTTCCCAACACCATTTATTAAAGAGACGGTCTTTTCCCCATGTGTATATTCATGGCTCCTTTGTCATCAATTAATGACCAGGTATGTATGGATTTATTTTTTAGTTCCCGAGTGTGTTCTGTTGACTTATGTGTCTGTTTTTATGCCAATACAATACTGTTTTCATTACCATAGCTCTATAATATATTTTGAAATCAGAGATTGTGATGCATCCAGTCTTTGTTCTTTATCAAGATTGCTTTGGCTATGTGGGGTCTTTTGTGCTTCTGCAAAATTTAGGATTGTCTGTTCTATTCTGTGAAAAACACCTTCCCCCTTTGGAAATTTGATAGGGATTGAATTAAATCTCTATATTCCTTTGAATAGTATGGACATTTTAACAATATTAACTCTTCTAGTCCATAAGCATGGAGTATCTTTTCATTTATTTGTCTTTTTTAATTTCTTTCATCAATGTCTTATAGTTCTCAATATATAGATCTTTTCCTTTCTTGGTTAAATTTATTCCTAGGTACTTTATTCTTTTTAATGAAATTGTGAATGAGATTATTCTTTGAATTTCTGATAGTTCATTATTAGTGTATTTAAATGAAACAATTTTTGTGTACTGATTTTTTATCCTGCAACTTTACTAAATTCATTTATTAGTCCTAACAGTTTTTTGGTGGAGTCTTTATGGTTTTCTATATATAATATCATGTTGTTTGCAAATTTTGACAATTTTACTTCTTCCTTTCCAACTTGGAGGCCTTTCTTTTTCAAGAAGCTTAACTGCTGTGTCTAGAACTTTTAGTATTATATTGAATGTTAAGTGTCAATAATGGGCACCCCTGCCTCGTTCCTGACCTTAGAGGAAAAGGTTTCAGCTTTTCACAGTTGAGGGTGGTGTTACTTGTCACATACGTTGAAGTAAGTTTCCTTCATACCCACTTTGAGTTTTTATATAAATGGATGTTAAATTTTATCAAATCATTTTTCTTCATCTTTTTGAGATGTTCTTGGGATTTTTATCCTTCATTTTGTTAATATGGTGTGTCGTATTGACCGACCTATGGATGAACCACCCTTGTATTTCTGGAATAAATCCCACTTGATCATGTGTATGATCCTTTAATATATGGTTGAATTCAATGTACTAATATTTTATTGAGGATCTATGTTTATTAGGGTTATTTAGCCTGTAATATTCCTTTCTTGTGACATCCTTGTGTTTTTGGTATTAGGGTAATGCTGGCCTTGTAAAATGACTTTGGGAGAATTCCCTCCTCTTCGATTTTCACTAAGATTTTTAGAAGGATTGATATTAACTTTCTTTGATTGTTTTGGTAGAACTTAACCTGTGAAGCCATTCTGGTCCTGGACTTTTGTTTGCTGGGAGGTTTTTGATTACTAAGTCAGTCTTCTTACTAGTAATTGATTGGTTCACATTTTGTATTTCATCATTACCCAATCTTGGTAGGTTTTATGTTTCTAGGAATTTACCTATTCTTTTAGGTTGTTCAATTTGTTGGAATATATTAGTCTCTTATCCTTTGTATATCCTGTGTGTTTCTGTGGTATCAGCTGTAACATCTTCTCTTTCATTTCTGATTTTATTTGAATCCTTTTTTCCCTTGGTGAGTCTATCTAAAGGCTTATCGATTGTGTTTATCTTTTCAAAGAATGAGCTCTTTCATTCATCTTTTCTGTTGTCTTTTTAGTCTCTATTTCATTTATTTCTGTTTTAGGCTTTAATTCCTTCCTTCTGCTAACCTTGGGTTTCATTTTTTCTTTTTTCTAGTTTTTTGAGGTGTAATTAGGTTGAGACTTTGTTTCTTGAGGTTGGCATTTCATCATTATGAACTTCCCTCTGTAAACTCCTTTTCCCGCATAGATTTTGGTATGTTACATTTCCATTTTCAAATGTCTCAAGGTGTTTCTCTTTTGATTTCTTTGCCTCACTGGTTGTTCAGCAGCATGTAAATCTCAATACATTTGTGAATTTTTCAGATTTCTTCATGTAATTAATTTCTCATTTGATACCACTGTGGTCAGAAAAGCAACTTGATATAATTTCAGGCATTTTAAATTTATTAAAGCTGGTTTTATGACCTAACACATGAATTATCTTGGAAAATGTTCCATATATATTTGAGGAAAATGTGTATTCTGTTGCTTTTGCATAAAACATGCTACACATATATGTTAACTACAGCTAACATGTCCTTCGAAGCCAGTGTTCCCTTACTGATTTTCTGCTGGATGATCTATCCATTGATATAAGTAGGGTACTAAATTTCACAGCTCTTATTGTATTGCTGTCTATGTCTAACTTTGGTTCTGTTAATATACATACAGAGGTAGAGCCTATGCACATCTCTAAATCAATGATTTAAAAAATGCAGTCTTATAGCTCAGGTGTAAAAGCTTTGTTTTTGTTTTGTTTTCATTGAAAAAGAAACTAAGACTTAATGATATTTAACATGTAGAAGAGCACACTAGCGCCTCACCTGTCCCTGCAGGAAAGGATCATGAATTATCTATTATAAATGAAATTCCCTAACGAAAAAGTGTTAGCTCCACACAAAGGCATAAGCAGTGCACTTACTTCTCTCTCAATATATTATGAATGATGCACTTTACCTGTGCCCAATAAAGTAAAACGACACATTTTTACATGAACGCATCTTCACAAATCGCTGAGTAGCTCAAAAATATTCTTCAACACATACTGAAGATAATATGAATTTCATAAAGGCATAATTGTACATGAAAATGACAGAACTAATCATTCCTACTTCCTAAAACTAGCTCTTAAGCTTCAAATACAATCGTACCAGTTTAGGGAGGCCCTGGTGGGGGAAGGGAGGGAGGGAAAAGGGGAAACAGGGAAAGAATGACAGGAAAAGGAAGGAGAGAAAGAAAAGAGGATGATGGTAAGATATAAACTTTGGATTTACATCAATTATCATAAATGAATTCATCTACCTTTAAGTATACAGAGAAGTAGTTACCAAGCTGATGTGTACCAGCATCACAGATTTTTTTTTTAAAAAAAGCTAATCTCCTTCCCTAGAAATTCTGATTCAACATGCTGGCAGTTGGGCCTGTACAACATGATTTTTTCAGAATCACGGTAACAGAGTCTAACAAATAATCAAAGTTGAGAACCATTTGTATGGTGCCTTGAAAAATTAACTAATGGTAGTAGAAAGCCATCATTAATAGCACAATTTTTTTTTTTTTAAGTAGGCTCCATGCTAGAAAAATATGACATGACACTGAGGTCAAGACCTGAGCTGAGATCAAGAGTTGGACACTAAAATGGCAGCCTCCCAGGTGCCCCAATAGCATCATTATTTTAAAACTTTTTATTTCATATTTATCATACCTTTAATTGCTGTTTTCTGAAATTTTTTATTTCAGATATTGTTTATATCACAATTATTTGCAACTTATTCAAATACAAATTGGTTTCTTCTTTAACCACTATGGTACGAGATCAAAAGAATTGAAGACCAGAACCCTAAATAAAAATACACTGAAATAAAACACAATGTGCAATGGATAGAATTAGCAAAATTTATTAGCAAGTTAGCAACTGTTTAATGATCGATCTCGGTTTTTAAAAATTTACTGGAATCAGATAAAATTGATTATTAGACAAAACACATGCCAGTCATTATATGTAGCTATGTTTCACAGGGCTAAGGACCACTACAACAAATCCCATCCCTAAAAGTATTTCAGTTAAACAACAGAAACTCTAGGGGTGCCTGGGTGGCTCTGTTGTTGGGTGTCTGCCTTCAGCTCAGGTCATGATCCCAGGGTCCTGGGATCGAGTTCCGCATCGGGCTCCCTGCTCTGCATGAAGCCTGCTTTTCCCTCTCCCACTCCCTCTGCTTGCCTTCTCTCTCTCGCTGTGTCTCTATCAAATAGTTAATTAAAAATATATATATATATTTTTTTAAACAATTAAGACTCTAGGTACTGAATTTCATTTTCACATTGTACAAACTTCTATATTTAAGAGCAAGATTTTTTTTTCAAGTGTCCACAGGGAAATCAAAACTGTCAAGCCAATTTGTTGAGAAAATAAATTGCTTGTGAAAAAAGCAGAACTATTAATAAAAGCTCTGAGCAAATATTTCATACCAGTCTATTAAAGTCATCGAATTAGCAATAGACTAAACACCAGTAAGTCATGTGTAAGAAGCTGCTTCCAAGAAAGTAAAGAGTAGACATAAACAGATACTTCCTGAGAAATCCCTTGCTCTACCCACCAAGAGTGACCAGTCAATATACCCCAGTTGCACTAGCATAATAATAAATTGGGCCCCCTTCCATAAGCAAAGGGCCCTGGTTGAAGAGTTAAGTTAGATGGTCTTTCTGCCATCTACCTTCACTTCTACCCCATCTCTTTGTTTCAGTCTTCAGCAAAACTCACTTCAATAAGGTTTTCATCCCACCACCTCCTGGAAATAACTATTGTCTCAGTCATCAGTGACTTTCCATTCTAAAATTCAACAACTAAATACAGTTATCCCATTGTGTATATACATACAATAACTCTTTATCCATTCATCCATCAATAGACACTAAGTTACTTCTTGGGTATTATAAATAATGTTCGAACAAACATGGAGGTGTTTATGTTTATCTGAATTAGTATTTTCGTTTTTGAATAAATACCCAGAAATGGAATTACTGGGTCAGATGGCAGTTCTATTCTTAATTTTGTGAGGAACCTCCATACAACTTTCAATAGTGGCTGCACCAATGTATATTGCCACCAAGAGTACACGAGGGTTTCCTTTTCTCCATATGACTTGCAGTTGTTCTCTCCCACTCAGTAGGTTGTCTTTTCATTTTGGTGATGCTATTAATTCTAAGAGACTGATGTCCCAACTAATGCTTTGGTATCAGATTAAAAATAAAAAAAAAATCATCACCAAGACCAATGTCAAGGAGCTTACTGCCTAGGTTTTCTTCAGGAGTTTTATGGTTTCAGGTCTGAGTTTATTTTTTGTACATGGTGTAAGATAGTGGCCCCTTTTCATTCTTTTGCAGGTGGCTGTACAATTTTTCCCAACACTATTTATTGAAGAGACTGTCTGTCTCCCATTTTATATTTATAGCTTGTCATGAATTAATTGACTACATAAGCATAGGTTTATTTCTGGGTTCCTTATTCTTCCCATTGACCCTTGTGTCTGGTTTTATGCTAATACCATATCGTTTTGATTACTAAAGCTTTCTAATATAATCTGAAATCAGGGAATGTGATCTCTTGAGCTTTTTCTTTCTTAAGATGACTTTCACTATTCAGGGTCTTCCCCGGTTCCATATAAGTTTTGGTTTGTTCTTTCTATTTCTGTGAAAAATGCCACTGGAATTTTGATAGGAATGATTGCATTAAATTTGTATGTTCTCCTGGGTAGTACAGGAATTTTAACAATATTAATTCTTCTAACCCATAAACATGGAGTATCCTTCCATTCATTTGTTTCTTCTCCACTTTCTTTCATCACAGTGCTATAGTTTTCAGTGCACATGTCTTCTACCTCCTTGGTTAAATTTATTCCTTGGCATTTTATTCCTCTTGATACAATTGTAAATGGAGCTATTTTAATATCTCTGATAGTTCATTATTAGGGGGAAAACAGATTTTTGTGTATTGATTTTGTATCTTACAAATTTATTGAATTTATTAATTCTAACAGTTTTTTGATGGAGTGTTTAGGCTTTTATATACATAACATGTCATTTGGAAATTGTGACAGTTTTACAGTGGCCTTCCCAATTTGGATGCCTTTTATATATTTTTCTTGCCTAATTGCTCTGGCCAGCACTCCAATACCAAGAATAAATGGCATCTTGATAATTATAAATTAAGAAAAATCTGAAACAACTGGAAATGCTCTGCAGAAATGCAACTAAAGAAACTGGAAATATTTTTTCATGTGATTAGATTAAGGCTCTTCAAGTTAAATGGAGGTTTATATTTAATACCTATTTAAGGAATTAAAAATCCACGTATTATACCAAGAACCCTATAAATCTTGTTCTATATCTAGTTATTATCTTTCAACCTTCAGGTTAAAAGTATATTTAGATCTGAAATGTTTAAATCAGTTTCTGTGAAGAGCATTGCCTCCCACAATGCAACCAAAATGGTTCTGTCCAAGTTTGAGGATCCTCATTTTGTAAACTATGTCCCTAAAAACAAAATGCTCCTGATAAATTCTCCCTGGAATCCACTATGCCAGAAAAGCATTTTATACCTGGTAAGCTTCTATTGTGTAAGTAGAATTAAATTAATTAATTAAAGAATTAATTTGGGGAAATTAAGTCTAAAAATCTTGAAGTTTCTAGACATAAAAGAAGAGGCCATACCAAGAAATATTTTTTTTTAGTCTTGCAATGGGTAGTCATATACTTGTTCCCAAAAAACATTATCACTGTAACCCAAATGAAGGAAGGAGAGTTCTTCATGTTGGAATATTGATGGCTTTCAAGTTGCTGACAAAATTCAAAGCTACTCATCAACTGTCCTTTGCCCTGCTGACCTGGCCCACAATAAACTGTGTTTCCCGTCAATCAATAAATCAATCACTGCCTAGCACACTGTAGATGTAGTGTCATAACCTTAAGGGTTCATCATGAAATACTAAAAAATTATAGTCCCTCACATTGGTTTTGACACGTTGACAGCGAGTCCAGGACAGTACTCACACCTGAAAAGTCAGTTCATAACATTTTCTGAAGGCAGAATCCATTTAATTTTGGCACATGCTTCTAAAACAGAAGGCCTACCTTTTATCCCTAGGTATTCCTGCAAACTAAACTATTTCTAATTATCTCAAAAAGCACAGAATCCCTTTAACTGGCCATCAATGAAGGCCAACAAGGTTCAACATGCCAATAAATACTCCCTTTCTTAATATCTTTTCTAAATTTTCTATTTGGGCCTGATTAGGTACCAGAGAACTGCTTGGGGGAGAGGGGGCTTTATATGTAGCAATATTATAAATAATGACAATATAGAGAACTTTGAATATTCCTTTCACAGGATTTCTGACTCAAAAGAATACCGATATTTATAATCAAAATAAGTCCAAATTAAGCTAAATTCGTATGTATTCAAACCACAGTCTGATATTCTCTGAGGTCTCTATCTGCAGAGAGAACAAATGACATTTATTTGAAGTTTCAGAGTTTACTAGACACGTAATCAATGTCCTTCTCAAATTGACAGTGATTACATAGCACATAATCGAGCCACCAAAGCACTTCTGAATAAGTCTTTTTGTTCACTCTTTATTAAAAAAATAAATGGAAGAAATAGATTTTAATTTCGGAGAACCATGTACCATGAAGTAATTCTGATTACACACACACACAGTCCATATCAGGGGGCAAAACCGCACTGGAAGAAATCTTACTAAACTCAAGGTAAATAAACACTTTTAGCTCATACACACTGTGGGCTTTTAAAGAATTCAAGAGAACTTCTATCAGTAGGCAGAGCTCTGACAACAAATGACCTGCACTAGGACAAGGATAAACATTATCATGTTAACAACTAACAATTTCAGTGGCCTTTATGAAGGGTTCTGGTAAACATCGCAGGTTTCTCAACTTCCGGCTTTGTCTTTTCATAGAAACAATCTATACACAAAACAGTCTATAAACAAGGCTATCCAAAGGTTTGCTTTTGTTTTTAATAAAAAAAGAATAGAAACAGTGCATGAGCATAGGTTTATGCTATCTCCCACAGCTCTGTATCCTTTAGTACCAAACAATCTCAAACATAAAAGCAGAAAAAGGTGCTATGAATGAATGAATGAATGAATGAATATGTGCTACAACTATTTGTGTGAGCATTTTATCAAGAAAATACATACATTTTGGGAGCACCTGGGTGGCTCAGTCATTAAGCATGTGGCTTCAGTTCAGGTCAGGATCCCAAAGTCCTGGGATCCAGCCCCGCATCAGGCTCCCTGTTTAGCAGGGAGCCTGCTTCTCCCACTGCCACTCCCCCTGCTTGTGTTCCCTCTCGCGTTGTGTCTCTCTCTGTCAAATAAGTAAGTAAAATCTTTAAAGAAAAAAAAAACATACATTTTTGCAAATGCCAAGTGTATCTATCAAAGAGGAAAGGTGTTACAAAACAAAAAAAGAAGGGATCATTAATTTTATCTGTTAGTCTTTTGTATTTTATGATTCTAGCACCCTGTGCTTACAAGATTTAAAAAAAAAAAAAAGTGAAATAAAATTTTAACCAATGGAGCAAAAAGAACATGCCAGGCAATATCCCCCCCTTTCCCAAAGATGTTGGCCAACAATCACTGACCACCACACTGGAATATAATGAAGAATTACTAAAATAGTACATTATTTGAATTTTAGAGTAAAAATGAAAAGTAGATTATTTGTGGACCACTATCCAGCAATCTTTCCTCCCAAAATTACCAAGTAATTTATACTACTAAACTGAGAGTACTTAAGTGCTTGGTAAGAAGCTGGGGAAGGTGAGTTAACAAGCAGATTCTGAGGACAACAAATAACGATGCAACTCACTCTACTTTATAAACAGAACATAGGGTGTTTACCCCCTCAACACTGAAATATGTTTTCGAAAACTCAGGATATATTTGTTCTTCAAAGCTTAGGGTAAGATTTTTATATATCAGTGTTACGTTAAAGAATGTACCCATGGGTGCCTGGATGGCTCAGTGGGTTAAGCCTCTGCCTTCAGCTCAGGTCATGATCCCAGGGTCGTGGGATCGAGCCCCGCATCGGGCTCTCTGCTCAGCGGGGAGCCTGCTTCCCCTCTCTCTCTGCCTGCCTCTCTGTCTACTTGTGATTTCTGTCTGTGAAATAAATAAATAAAATCTTTAAAAGAAAAAAAAAAGTTATTGTAGAAGGGAGGGCACTTTTCTCATAGGAATTTTATTTCCCACCTTTAAGAAAGGGAAGGGAAGATCCCCTCTTGCCCCGCAACAAGGCACTAACCACTCCCTGCAGCCAGGGAGAAACCACAACTTCAAGCTCTTGCTCTTCTCCAATGAAATCCATTCACAGTAACTCGACCCAATTTCTTCCTTAAACCTAGTAAAAGCTGACCTTGCCTTTCCCTCTTCAGACTTGCCCACAGTTCACCACAGTTTACTTATCCCTAACTGCAATTTCTCTGCCACTCCCTGATAAACTCATTCTGCTGGTAAAGTAACTGGCTATTTTATTTTTGAGGTTGACATTTGCTAGATATGAAAACAGAAAAAGGTGTAATAAGGTAAAAACCAATTACCCTAGGAGAATGAGAACCAAAGGGGGAGAGAGAAATCATTAACTTCTCCTGTATTTGTCTTTATATCATATAAATGCTGAAATCAACTCTGCACTCCATTTAAAAGCCTTCGAAAAGGAGGTTGGGAGGGGGGATTTGTGAGCATAAATAGCAGAATAAATCAGATTAAACACTGAAAACAGGCTGGGACAGACCTCACCATGATGGTTCTGTTCTGTGAGAAAAGAAGTTGACAAAGGCAGGCGGGTGGGGGGAGTAACACCAGTCATCACGCGGGTTAGGAAAAGCAATCTTTGCATGTTGGTTCATTTACTCACAAACTCATTTAGTATTTGTTTACCAAACTTTACAAAGCATTTTAACACATGCACAATGCACTTTTTAAGTCAAGAGCTGCAGCACTTAAATTAGAACAACCCAATGGTTCAACAGGGAAAACAAAGAGGCCTCCAACTTAGATGAAAACTGAAGATACAGATGGTATAAAGGTCCCACCTCATACCATAGAATAAATTCTAGAACAGTGTATACCATATACACAGTGTGTGTGTGTATACACTTATACATATATATATGGGTTATACATATATAATTATATATAATATATAATATATATGGGTTATACATATATAATTATATATATAACTACATATATAGTTATATAACTATATTATATATGGGTTATACATACATAATTATATATATATAATAACTATATACATACCATTATACCATATATATGGGTTATATATATAACTATATATACTTTTATATATATATACACCATTATACCATATATATATGGGTTACACATATATAATTATATATAATTAATATATAAATATATTTATACATAAATATTATAAATACTTATGTATAAATATAAAATATATATTATATAATATATTTTATATATTATATATTATATTGTGTTTTTATATATTTTATATATTATATAGAATTTATACATACATATTATATTTATTATATATATTTATATTTATTATATTTATATATAATATATATGTATAACCCACATATATGGTATAATGGTATCTGATTATATATGGTATATACATCTATATATATGATATATATACTTAAATATAGCTATGAAATTAAAAAACTGAAGAAATTTATCTGAAGATCAAGTGAAGAAAAATTTTCTAGGCAAGTGTGCAAAGCAAGAAAGCATAACTGAGGGGTGTCTGGGTGGCACAGTTGAGTAAGTCTCCAATAGTCCAACTCTTGGTTTTGGCTCAAGTGGGATCTCAGGGTCATGAGTCAGGCCCATGTCAGGCTCTGTGCTCAGTGTGGAGTTTGCTTAGGACTCTCTCTTTCTCTCTCAAAAAAATAAATAAATGAGAAAGGAAGTAAGGAGGGAAAGAAAGAAAGAAAAAGAAAAAAAATTAACCAAAAATACTGCTATCATTACTAGGCTCAAGTTTTGAAGGCAAGCAAGGCTCTGTGCTCGTTTCCAGATCTCCTACACCAAGTAAAATGCCTGGCACACAGAGGTGTTCAGGAACACTGAGTGCTCTGAAGAGCTGCATCTCAGCTCCTCCTGGGTTCTAGTCTACTGGCCTGGTCTAGACTGGTTCCCTATTCTGTGGACACACCAGGCAACTCCACAGATCTCACGCCTTTGTTCATGGATGTCCTTTGGCCTTACATGCTCTTCAGAGTAACACAGTAATTACGAACATTGACTCTGGGATCCCAGACCTACTTCAAATCCCAGGTTTGTCATTTATTATATGTGTGACTTTGAGATATTTTAGAAATTTAACATGTCTCAGTCCACAATCTATAGGCTGTAATAATGAGAGATTCAGTGAAAAAACACATATGAAGAGCGTTGTATGGTGTCTGAAAAAAATAAATCAATACTCATAGTTGTCTGCTCTAATAAAGACCTAAACTACTTTTCAAAACCTAGAGCAAATATTTTACTCCTTTTCCTTACCTCTCACTCTCTTTTCCCCCAGTAATTATTCTCATCTTTAAACCATACTATTTAATTCTTTTCACTATTAATAGTTATACAATAACAGGTTATACACTTCAGGCATGTCAAAAAAACAATTACTTATCCCTTTTATTTTCAAAATTGAGCATAGATCCTGGCACAAAGAAATCTTGAAATTAACTGTTTTGTAATATGAACTTAAAAGAACAATCATCGAGTTGTTTCCTGTATCCCTAAAGAGTCACCCCTAGAACTCAACACACGCATACATGTTCACACACTTACTCAATTTTAGAGCGTTCTAATTTTCCATTACTCTCTACGACTAAGACTTTCTAGGTCTTATAAAATTGCTTCTAGTAACATCATAACGTATATGAACAGAAATACAAATCTCAGAATTGTCTTTTAATGTAAAGAAATACCATTAAGAGGCTCAATATAGGTGTCCTTCACTTAATGAGTCTTGTGTTCCAGTTCTAAATCAGCTATAAACTGAATTCTTTTTCTTTCTTGGGCATTCACTATAAAATAAGACATTGGCACTCAAATCTCCAAAGATTTACAGGCCAGTTAATAATCAGTAACGTTCATACTCCTGCTGCCAATGCCAAGAAGCTTCCACGTAAACCACACCCACCACAACTGCTCCACCTACACATATATCTGGAAATGATGTGGGCCAAAAGGAGGAAATAAACCTTTCCCCTGCCAGAACATAAAAAGAATGGTTTTAATATCCCGGGCCCATGTCCAAGAAACCAGTTATAACTTTTCCATTCTAGGCCTTTAAAAAAAGCCCATCGCAATCTAAGAGAATACCAGTGACTTTAGAAGTTGATAAGTATTAGCAAACTTACATCATGAACTACTTGCCCAAACAGCTAAAGAAAGAGGAAGCCCTGATTTCGAGCACTTGCCAGTTTCCATGCTGCAAATGGCCGTGGCGATTTACAACCTAACAAGTGCCTTGCAAATTTCCTGAGTGCTTAGTAAGCAACTGGAGACCCTCTCTTGCAATCACTGCTCTTGAAAAAGAACGATGCTTTGAATCCCTAGATTTCTGGTAACCTTAAAAGACAAAGTATGTCGAGTCAGCTTTATATAAATTCAACGAACTGCAGTCATCAACTGGTTTGTACTATTCTATCTCAGTCTCAGCATGAATAAAACCTTTAAAAAAGAAAAAAATAAAATTCCCTATTTCTTGACGGTAAATAAAATTTAATAATCATTTTAATTTTAAAATTCTAGTAGGAAAAAAATTTAATGTCCTACATTTAACCTGGAAGGAATTTTAATACCTCATGAGTTTAATAATTCTTCTATCATAACAGAGAGACACAGAATGAAATGTTTCAGTAAGCACAAAGTAATTTTGTACCAAAGGGGGGAGGGAACAACCATAATCAAACTGGTTTTTGTTTCGTTTTACTTGCCAGAAAAAGCTCTACTGCCTGCATTCAGCTGTAACACCTAATTCCAGTGACTAATTTTTGTAGTATATCTGGAATCTTTCACTGTTTTATCTAATCAATGATTTAATTCAACCTCTCCTATATAAAAAAAATAACCACAAGTGCCACTGTAGTTTTACTTACTCACCAGTTATGCCTAAACACTTTCTACTGCCTACAACTGTACTAGGTATAAGGGATACAGCAGCGAACATCCTGCCTCAGGGACTTCACGCTCCTCACAAGAAGACAGAAAAATATACAAAATATGTAAAATACATAGAATGTTAGACAATACTGAATACTAAGGAGACAAGTCCACGAAGTAGGAAAGGAAAGGGCAGCTCACTACAGAAGACCTAGACTCTGAGGAGGGGAAATGAAAGTAGGCAGTGAGAGATGGGGCCCAGGGCTCCCTGTGGGAAAAGGAACGCCCAGTGCAGAGACTCTCAGGCCACTAGCCCTGAACCCTCAGGGAAATGTCAGCAAAGTGAATTTGGCTAGAGCTAAATAAGAGGAGGAGGCGTATAATTTGGGGTTTGAAACATAGGCTCCTGACCTCATTATTAACACACTTAATTTTTTTTTTTAATTAAAAGTGATTAAATGGTTAAGCATCTGGCTCTGGCTGAGGTCATGATCCGGAGGTCCTGCTCAGCAGGGAGCTGCTTCTCACTCTCCATCCCCGGCTTGTGGGCACCAGCTCACGCTCTCACTCGGGTCTCCCACTCACTTTCTCAAATAAACAAAATCTTAAAAAATATAAATAAATAAAGCAGATTAATGGAAGTGCAGAGGGAGAGACTCTCAAGCAGATTCTGTGCTGAACATGGAGCCCAACGCCGAGCTCGATTTTACAACCCTGAGCCAAAATCACGAGTTAGACGCTTAGCTGACAGAGCCACCCAGGCACCCCTCAAGTGAGGTTCTAAAGTCAACTAATATCTCAATATGCATCCAAGGTTCTTTTTCGTTCCAAATCGCTATACAGGGTGGCTTGTGTTATTTCCAATAAAATGTCCTATTATAAAAAGTTGGTCAAACGTGACAAAACACTTATCCATAATTTTAATGAGAAATATGATTTATCAATTATCCACTTATAATACTCTTATTTTATCTGTAGATTATGTTTAGCATCACAAAAGCAGATGATATAATCTGGTGGGTTCTCGGGTTCTTCATCTAGTCCCCTGAAAAACTGACATGACCGGAGCCATTCTCAAAGGGAGCCGGAGCGGCCCCTGCAGAGAAACCGCCTTGCCCGCCTTTATTTACACTGGGCCAAAACCTGTGGACTGGGCAAAATGACAACTGTTTGAGAAGTCAGCAAAACAGACACATGATCACAATATTGTCGGGGACTTTCTGAAGATAAAAATCAGCAGTCACTCAACACATAACCCCGAGCAGCTTGGCTGGTTACACGACCCACAGAAAACTTCTGTTCTCTTATTTCATGTAATTGCTCCCCCCTTCCTGCTCCTCACAAAAACCCCCTGCTTTCACTCTGAGCAGGAACACGCGGATTCTGTGCTCCCCGAACTGCAATGCCCCAAGCCCAAATCAACCCCCAACTGCCTCTCACTGCTGCTTCTCATTTTCGGGCGGACACCCCCATCTCCCGGCTCTGCGGCATCTGTGGATCTCGCCGCTCACTTGCACATCTACAAACGAGGGCACATGAAGGAAAGGAGAGCAAATGGAAACCGGTCTCTCATTCTGTCCCTTGACGAAGCTCTTAAATCTTTCCTTAGAAGGTATAGATGGCATTACCATACTTCACTGATTTCAAAATAAACATTTTTGCACATTTTAACATCTCTAAAACACATGTTAGAAGGCAACAAAAGGACTGTAGAATCAGCAATATCTTAGCACTGTGGCAGAGTGTAACTGGCATTTTTTTTTTCCTTCTTTAGTTGTCAATAAAACGATTTATCTCAAAGACATCAACAATGCAATCAAAACCAGGATTTAAGCAGGTCTTGCTATTTCTTTATATCAATACCATGAATATTTGTGAATGTAATAAGGCTTCTAAATAAATCAAAGTTTGTGGAATCAAGATGTCAGAATAAAACACAGTAGGTATTAACCAGCAATGATCATAATATTCTCTGCTCTTCTAACTAAACTAATCTTTATATTTAAAAGTTATTATTTCCCTGTGATGCCACAGGGACCAATGATACTAAGAAGGACATTAGTGTTTTGCAGTGAATGAAGAAATTAAGCCTCAAAATAAACAGTCAAAAGAACAGATTAAATAAACCAACTTGCCAAGTACAAAGAGATCCCACATTTAAGGGGAATCATAACCCCTTTCTGCCCTGAGGTGGGGGTGTTAGTCACAAAACTTGTTCCAGTTCCAGCACTCATGAAGATTAGCAATAGTGCCCCAGGTGGAAAAGGTACAGCACTCCTTGCAAAAAAAAAAAAAAAAAAAAAACAAAACAAAAAAAACCATATGCAAAAAGGGTCAAACACACACACACACACACACACACACAATTTACTATGAACAGAAAAAAGCAGAGTTTAAGAAGATCATTAGACTGGGAAAGCTCTAATGATGACTTGGTAGTCTACATAAGGAAATGAAAACCTAAGCCAGACTCAACTATAAAGGCACTGGCACCTGAGTAAATGAAATTTAAGAACAACTAATCATAAACACCTAACCAAGCTTTCCCCATATGAGGCAACCACTTAAGCTGTGGTGATTCAAATAATTTCCTTGCCTTGCTCCCATGGCTGCCCTCTAAAAGCTTTGCCCCTAACCCTTGGCAGCTAAACACTGCTAACTACCTCACTTTGTGGCTGCCTGATTCAAGGAGATATTTGCTTCAATACACTTTTGAAATATTTTAATGTGCTTTAGTTTATCTTTTAAAAAAGATAATGGCCATAGAAAAACCCAGAGACAGAGGTACTAGGCACATAGTAAAATATATTTTAGGCCATTTTAAATAATGATCACCACCTTCCCCTTACCATTAATTTCAGCTGAAGATTCTGAAGACTCAAAAAATGAGTAGTATTGAAAATCTCCATTCTGATACGGCTATTCTTGGCCTTACTGCTTAGAGCAATGTCAAGGTGTTCCAGATAGCTGTAAGCCAATGAATGTCTTCTTTAGATTTGACACACTAAAATTAAAATGAAATAGCTCTTAACATTATTTGTGCTAATCAACTCATATTCCTCACCATTATGATTCAGCAGATAGAGCTTCTGAAGTTAGAGTGCTCAAAAAGCTAAAAAGAATGTGAATAAGATTATGAGTGAAATCTAAAGAAGACAGGTTAAATCTGCTCCCAAGTATATAAAAGCCCAAGAATTTATCCCATCAGCATGTGAATAATAGGTGCCAGCACAGCAAACTGTCATCTGGAAGGCTTGGCAGTTCCTCTGTTTGAGCACGGATATGGCAAGAGCCATAAGGCAGGGCTGTGTGAGGAGATAATTGAGAGTTCTCATTTCCTGGAGTATTGTCAGCCTCAAAAGAATAATAAGGTGCTATTATTTTATTATACAGCAAGTTATACTGTTACACAGACTGTTATACAGGAAGGTAACACTCACTGAATGCTTACTATGTATCAAGTACTAGAGATTCTCCCCAACAAGGAAGAAGCTCTACGAGGACGTGAATCTCTTTCTGTTCCATGTCGGATCCATGGTGCCGGCCCAGAGGAGAGA
Source organism: Mustela nigripes (assembly GCF_022355385.1). Taxonomy (NCBI): domain Eukaryota; kingdom Metazoa; phylum Chordata; class Mammalia; order Carnivora; family Mustelidae; genus Mustela; species Mustela nigripes. Next base: position 10,162,706 of record NC_081560.1, on the reverse strand, counting down.
TTTCATACGTATTCACTGAATACGGAATAAAAATGCAAGTTGGAAATCAAAGTATTGCATATGTACCACTTAATCCCTCCAAATTCTATTACTTTTCCTATTTTGTCAAAGGAAAAATTAAGAGTTGAAAAAAAAAGTAACTTGCCAAGTGGCAAAATAAGGCCTGCCCTTCACACGGAAGCCTCAGTGGTTACCCTCTAAGCCGCCCCTTCCATACCTATATTGATTTCCTACTTAGGACAAGACTTCATACAAATCCCAAGCGGTCTGAGGCCCGGAGTGTGATTTAGAAAAACAAAACAAACAAACAAACAAAAAACCTCAGGAAAGGCTAAGTGGGAGATACTCAGTAACCCATCAACAACCACTGAGTTTCCAACAGAGTTAAGAGGCTGTTTAAGAACTTTCGAAGAAGCGATAACAGATGAGAAAAATTAAGGGAATCCCAAGGATAAAGGACAATTTTGGTGGAGATTTCAGCATTTAAAAGTCCTGTTGTTTTGAGGCGCCTGGGTGGCTCAGTGGGTTAAAGCCTCTGCCTTCAGCTCAGATCATGATCCCAGGGTCCTGGGATCGAGCTCCGCATCGGGCTCTCTACTCAGCCGGGAGCCTGCTCCCCCTCTCTCTCACTGTCTGCCTCTCTGCCTACTTGTGACCTCTGTCTATCAAATAAATAAATAAAATCTTAAAGAAAAAAAAAAGTCCTGTTGTTTGAATGTCTGGAATTTTCCTGAAAACTAATGTAAGTAAAGTTTCTTTTTTATACTACTATTCTTCCTTCTATCAGTCTTTTACAAATGTTTCCCAGAAGTACCTGGCTGGCTCATTTGGGAGAGAATGTAATGCTTGATCTCGGGTTCATGTCTTTGACCCCCACATTGTGCACAGATATTACCTATTTACAAAAAGATTTTTTTATTTGTTTCCCAAATTGTGTATAATGAATGTATTGATTTTTTTAAGTAATATCTGTTTGTCAAATCTAAGCCAGAGCTTACCAGAATGTTTCCAAGAATGATTTTTCATACAACTAGGTCATGACTGTCACTTCGCGGACACTGAATGAAAGGTACCATTCCAATTTCAGGAAGGTTAAAATGTGACAGAAAAAATATACCTCTTTAGAATCCATCGAAAAGCAGAAAACAGCTAGAGACCGTGCAAGTGTGAAAGTTTCTTAACAAAAGAATCTTATGCTTCCTCGAAAGGGCCTTAACACAAAATGAAACAAAAAGTAGCAGTTTAGTAAGTATCAACGAAAAATACACAGAACAATTAGTACTTTCCTTTGAAATTCTGTATATGCAAAGAACTTTTTATTTTTTTTTAACTTATTTAATTGATGGAGAGAGAGAGACACAGTGAGAGAATACAAGCAGGGGGAGTGGGAGAGGGAGAAGCAGGCTTCCTGCCGAGCAGGGAGCCCGAGCAGGATCCCAGGACCCTGGGATCATGACCTGAGCAGAAGGCAACCGCTTAACGAATGAGCCACCCAGGCTCCCCAACAGAGAACCTCTTTAAAAAAAATAATCTAGGGGGGTCGCCTGGGGGGCTCAGTTGGTTGAGCGGCTGCCTTCGCTTGGGTCATGATTCCAGGGGTCCTGGGATTGAGCCCCACATCGGGCTTTCTGCTCAGCAGTGAGCCTGCTTCTCTCTCTCCCGCCTCCCTGCCATTCCGCTTACTTGTGCTCTCTCTCTAGCTTTCTGTCAAATAAATAAATAAAATATTTAAAATAATAATAATAATAATCTAGGGCCACCACTGGGTGGTTCAGTCTGTTAAACATCCAACTCAGTTTTGGCTCTGGTCATGATTTCAACTCAGGTCATGATCTCAGTCAGGGCCATGAGACAGAGCCCCTCAGCACGAGCCTGCTTGGGATTTTCCCCACCCCTCACCCCTCCCCTGCCTCTAAATAAATAAATAAGTAAGTAAGTAAAACTTTAAATAATGTGAAATAACATCTAAGGTAAAACTTTCAACAGAAAGGTACTAAAACATTGCCTTAAAACAAAAGAACAGATAATCTGGAAAAATTGATCATTTCCAAACCCCTGGGTTTGTTAACATTTCATGAGAGACTACATATTTAAAGTTAAAAAAAAAAAAAAAACTGGAAAGAATGCATGGGAGGTTAAGGATTGTATCACACGAAGACAGGACTTAGTACATGAAGGCTCCTACAGATGCTGAAAGGTTTGCAAGAAAAACAAAAATAATTTTTACTTTCAAGGAGTACTGAGCAGATACTCATTGTAGGTAACTAGAATTGTCATGGTTATTGTTAATTTTTCTTATTATAGTTCATTTGTATTCTATATTATATACTGTATTACACATAAGGCCAAATTATTCTTAATACACATTGGATCTAAAACCAGCAGTGAACAAAATACAGCTAATATAAAGCTTTAAGTCGAACTTGGTGTTCTTCAAATGCAAATTCTACATAAATGGTATCTGATTAAACTGAAGGTGAGTTTATAAGAACTCTAAGTCGTCAAACAAGAAAATAAGAAGAGTCTCAGATGCAAATGGTACACTGCCTCTGACAGAGATTCTCTCACTGCCCAAACTCTCCTCAGACTAACTCAATTCTTTTTCTGACTTCCCCATACTTTTGGACTTCCATGTTCTTTCCACACTGCCCTATTTTAGCAAGAATCCTACTGAGTCAGTTTAAACAGAACTGCCCCCCCCAGACCAGCCCCACCATACCCTCAATATCTGATCATCTTCCAGACCAGATCATGTCCATTATCCCCCAGCACCCCCTGGGTGATCATCTTGGCCTGCCTTCAGCAAGAATCCTGTTAGACCATTCAAGCCAGAACCTTCCTACCCTGGATATTTCCTCTCAGAAATTCTCCATCCACTGATCCCCGTCCTGCTCCTTAGCTACAAATTCCCACCCACTCCTGCTGTATTCGGAGCTGCATCAGTCTCCCACACTAAGACCCCATTAAAGTGATCCCTGCACCAACAGCCATGGCCCCTCCCTTTTGAACAAAGATTTACTGTGCTTTAATGAGGGTCACTGATTAATTTTTTCCTTTAAGAGTTAGAGTATTTTTCTTCAACACCTATTAGACATGAGGAAGAAAGTAAAAATAAAATATCCTAGAGGCACCTGGGTGGCTCAGTTGGTTAAGTGTCTGCCTGTGGCTCAGGACATGATCCTAGGATTCAGGAATTGAGGCCCACATCAGGCTCCCTGCTCTTGGGGGTGGGGGGTATCCTTCTCCCTTTCTCTCTGCTGCTCCCCCTGCTTGTGCTCCCTCACTCTGTCAAATAATAAAATCTTTAAAAAATAAAATGTGAGAAGTAAAAAATACTAGGGGCACCCGGGGGGCTGGGTGGTGAAGCCGCAGCCTTTGGCTCGGGTCATGGTCCCAGGGTCCTGGGATCAAGCTCCACGTCGGGCTCTGTCCCTGCTCGGGAGGGAGCTTGCTTCCCTTCCTCTTTCTCTGCCTGCCTCTCTGTCTACTTGTGATCTCTCTCTGTCAAATAAATAAATAAAGTCTTTAAAAAAAAAAAAAAAAAAGGAAGTAAAAAATCCTAAAACAGTGGTAGGGTTATACATGGCAAGACTTCCTCACTTTTCTATACAACTTTTTATAGAGTGAAAAACAAAAAATAGAAAATCAAGAATCAAGCAGAAGACAAGCACATAAGTTTGGGGTCAGATTTTTTTTACCCTGAAAAAAATGGGGAACACCTACAAAAGACTTTGATAAAACTATTATGTAAAGAAAGCTCAGGTGCATCAGAAAAAATCTGGGGCAGTCAGTATATATGGGAGGGAAGTCAGACAGACTGATTAGGCTAAATGGCAAACAGACTAAATGGAACAAAAAGAAAAGCTATGTGCAGGCCTATTCCCAGGTTAAATATATTATTTTGCAGCACAGTGGGGGCAGGCCAGGGAGAGGAGGAAAACAGGAACTGATAAACATCTGTATTAGGACCCAGGAAGCAACATAAAAGAAATGATAGACCTAATCTTTTCAAGATTTATTTATTGGGGGGCAGGGGAAAGGGACAGGAGAAGGGGTAGAGGAAAGGGGAGAAAGTCTCAAGCAGACTCCACAGTGAGCTTGGAGCCCGACGTGGGCCTGACCTCATGACCTGAGCCAAAACCAAGAGTCAGGACATTTAACTGACTGCACCACCCAGGCACCCCAGTCATAGATCTAATCTTTGCTACCAAATAAGAAAGTCTCCTGAGCACAAATATACTCTGACCCCAAACAATATAATGGATTCACCTGTTATAACCCTCCTACACATTCTCATTAATTCTTGGTAGAGCAGGGTGAAGAAGACCAAGAAGTAATATTGGACTTGAGTTCCATTTCACCATCATTACCTGGACATGGGCTCCATAAGGTCTGGAAGATAATTCTACCTGCAGCACGCAATAGAAAACTCAATATGTACCTGTAGCTTTTTTTAAAAGTCAGTTTCTGGGCCTCAATTTTCTCCTATCTATTTATATAACCATATTTTCTTGTAGTTGGCATTTTTATGAGCTTGACATAGTTACTACAGATAGAAACATTGTATCTGCTCTCAAATATACCAGAATTTAGCAGAAGACATATGATTAACATAAGGTTAACTGAGAAATAAAGTAAAATAAAAGTATAAGAATTAACCTAGGATTAGCATTTGTGCATTCAGGGCCAAGGTTATTCTGAAAACTTTCATCAAAAGTATTAATCTGAAGAATTAAGTAATCTGTATCCATTTCTCAGCTGGCTGGAATTAAAAATTGTATCTACATGGAATTATAAAACTGATTTCAAATTTAAAACTATATTGTCTGAAACAATTAGATAAAAATGGGAAAATCCCATGTATTTGAATCACATCCTGGGCCCTAAAACCCCACTGTTAGCAATAAAAACTCATGTGTCCCCTAAAAGGTATTAATTTCTAATCACAAGGCCTGAATTTCTGACAATTTCCTTCAGGGAAGAACCCGTATGGATATAGAAGTCCATACAACCATAAAGGAAATCCACACCTGTCTAAACCAATCAAGATCTTTCATTGCTAAATGAAAAAGTTCAGAGATACCTAAGGATAAATGAGAATATTAAAGAAGAGCAGGGAATTAGAGAACTACCACCTTGAGGTGATTGCAGGGATCAAAGAACTTCCTTAAGGATGATCTTCAGAGATCTGAGGATATTATGAGGATGAGTGTAACAATGGAAGGAAGGAAGGAAAGTCTTGCAGGAGGGAGGAGTGCAGAGGGACAAACAGAAATTATAATTATAATGAAAATCAACCCAAGCAGTGAATAGAATAATCACTGGAAAAAAAAAAAAAAAAGACTTTCCTATAGATATAAAAGATATGTCAAGGAAACCTCCAAAAATAAAAGGAAATATTACAGAGAATACTTACAAGAGAAAAGAGTGTATAAGGAAATCCATTAATAATAAATATAACAAAGAGAAAACACAACTCAAGGTTTTCCTCTTGAGGAAAATAATACCAAAAAAATGAAAATTAATTCCTTAGGTAAAAATGAAGATGTAATTTTTTTCTTAGCCTCTGGTAACATGTCTCTAATACCTTCTTTGAAAGCAAGTATTTACTCAATTATGTAAGTTACTCCGTTCCAAATTTTTCAGTCGACTGTGAGACTTGGTTCGCTTTTGTATTTCATTCATCCTTTTGTTCAAAATTCATGTAAGTAGTTGGCATTTAATAATGAACACCTATAGTATTTGTTATTTTTGGTGAAGATACTAGAACAAATAAGATTTAGTTTTGTTCTCTGAAGACAAATTCATAATGTGAATCCATGAAATACTGTAAACTAGAGGGTCTAGTGCTAGTTTCTTCCACTGGCTAGTATAAAAAATTGTTTTCTTTTGCTAAATATTTATCATTTGCTATGTCTCATGGGGCAAACTTGTAAAAACCTGGAATAACCAATTTTAAATAGCAAGATATTTAAATATTCTGTAAATATAAACACTTGAGATTTTCCTAAGAACAATGCAAGGTTTGAAATATAGTAAATTTCTTGGCACTTTTACACTGAATCTTACGGCAAGTTCCCACTGTATAACCGTATGTGTGTTTTCCTTTCCTTTGTAGGAACAAATGACAAAAGATCATTAAGAACAGTTTAGAGAAACAAAACTAGAATTATTTGCAATTGATCAAAATTGTAGGAATATTTTTCTGATTTTTTAAACTGAATAATTAATGCATTTGGAATCCATGTCAAAAGTTATGATCTACTATAGAGTGAGAAAGAAGTCTTTCTAGTCTACTCCCAACCAGTTACCCCTCTCTAGAGTGAACAATTTTACTAATTTCTCAGAACTCCATTTTGAATATTAAACGTGGCTAGTAGGTTTTCTCTAATATTCCTATAACCAAAGAATGGCATGCACTAATAACATTTAGATGACTATCTCAAGGGCACACATGTACAACCATTCATTGTTTATAGGCAACATGTGGTGTTTGAGTGGATATCCCCTTGTGCAACATTCTTGGCCTGGCCCAGAATCACTAGCACACTACAGAATTCCTTCTGTAAGATTCCAGGAAGATGGTCACACTTTGTCTTAAATAAAATATGAATGCCTACCAAATGTGTTGGTTCAATTAGTAGAAGGGAGAAAAACATCTTACTCTAAGAAAAGCTACCTAGCTGTAACTTTTATTCAGTTTTTACTTGATTGTGTGCTCCAAATAAGGTCACTGAGTCACTGATTTCTCAAGAACACTGTGGATTATGTCCCCTAAAAAAAAAAAAAAAATGCTAATACATGAAATATGCATACAAATTTGGGAAGAAACTTATTTAAAATATATATGTATTTACTACCTCTTCCTCTTCTCCTCGTGAACAATTCAGGTAAAGCCTGAACATGGCAGGTGAGCACATATGCAAGAATGGGGGGGGGGTTGCGGGGTCAGAGGTGAAGAGGGCAAGCCACCATGAGATGTCAGAGCTCAAAAGGGGGTGAGGGGGAGATAATGCAATTCCCATTAAGCTGGTGTGAGGACTATAATAATGAACACTTAACACAAAGTCTACCAAAGTTGGGAATCTTACCTCTTTTGTTCATTGCTAAGGCCTCAGGGTATAGAAGGTGACTGCCATGTAATCGATGTTCAGTCATATTTGAGAACAGAATAATTATCAACAGAAAACTTGACCAAATAACTAATATTACAATAAGAAACATTAAAAGGAGTGGGAAAAATCTAGAAGACACAGTGATTAAAAAAGGAAAATCTGAAGCCAGGGGTTCCTGAAAGTGAAAGAGAAGGAAATCTGAGTATGTATCAATCAGAGCAAGCACACAAAACAGGCCGATCCTTTCTCACATCACTTTGAGGTAAAAATACTGAAGTATAAAAATTTAAACAACATCGCTGAATCAAAACTTTGGAAAATTTGAAAAGACAGAAAAGACGTGATTGCATTCCAATAAAACAAATAGAATGCCAAACTATAAGCACAGTAGAAGGCAACACCGTGTCAAGGTAGTATTTACTGTTAGGAGAAAATTCTCCACAAGTTGCTTACACCTTTGTCCACCTTCCAGTGAAGCACTGATTGCCTTTGTTTTGGACAATCTTTTTAAGGGTATTTGTATTGTCAAGACACTTGGGAAAATAGAATGTCTCCCTCTGGAGCACAGCAGGGGACCTTATAGAGGGCTCTCCTACATACTGTAGTTGTTGCTTCCAGATCTGAATGTGTACTTGGAATTACATGTGAAAGACTTGTACTTCCCTATCCTTAAGCGCTAGAGATTTATCCAGATGAGGAAAAACCTCATGTAAGTAACTATTGAACATGCAAATTGCTCCTGCTCCCTTTTCCTTGTAGTGGACCAGCTGAAACAAAATAGTGTCCCAAGATGAGGCACCTGGTGGCTCAATTGGTTAAGAGCCCGACTCTTGATTTCAGCTCGAGCCACGATCTCAGGGTGGTGGGAATGAGCCCCATGTTGGCTCCATGCTCAGAACGGAGACTGCTTGAAATTCTCTCTCTGCCTCTCCCAACACCCACCCCCCACGCTCTCTCATGTGTGTTTTTTCTCTCTCTCTCAAAATAAATAAAATCTTTAAAACTAGAGTTCTAGGAGGGAAAGCAAAATCATATGCATAGTTAAGGACTTACAGGAAGCAGGAGCAGTAAGGGAAATAATATCTCAATACAATTAACAGCCACACGTGGCCAATGCAAAGGCTAACAGGAGCTGGAGGCTTAGAGTGGAATAATCACTGAGTAAACTCAGCTGTTGCTCTAGACTATTCCAATACTGTGACTGTAACTGCTGCCCCTTGGTCACTGTCTTGGGCATTACCAATGATTTCTTCCCCACAGTCACCTGAAGCCCAAGAGCAATCTGTAGTCAGTTACAAGGCCTCTTTCTAAATATACCTCTAGGGAAATCTAAACTTCTCACTCTATTTGGTACCAGTAGGTGGGTTGGGATTTAGTGTCCTCTGACACCCAAAGTTTCTACTATAAAGGAGATCCTGTTGGTTATAAGTGAAACCTCATTCTCAACAGTCCTGAATGTGGTGTTATCACATCTCTGCCTGCAAGGGTGGCTAAAAACTCTCACGAGATACAAGAGCTTTCCCTAGTTACATTTCTTGGGATTAAGTGGACCAATCCATGTTTAATCCCTCTGGCAGTCAAGGAAATCCACTGGCTCTTCATTTCCCCCTACCAACACCAAAAGGGGACCCAAAACTTACCAGATTCTGTGTACTACATGCCGCACTTGAGCATTCTACTTGGTACTTTGAGTCTGCTAATCTACGAATCAGCAGCCATCGACAGTGGCCTGAACAAAGAGGCTCTACAGGAAATCATCTGACAATCTATGATGTGCTCTCAACCCTTGGGGCTCCATAGCCCACGACCTCTGACATGTCTCTGTGACTCATGATTTTACCAACTGGACCATTAAGCAAGGCAGGGAGTAACCTCCAACTAGAGACCTGTCCTGGGATTTTCGATTCCTCATCTCTATGCCACATTTACCAACTGCATCCTTAAAAAAACAAACAAAAAACAACAACAACAAAACAGCGATGAGCATACTGCTGGGCTCTCACTGAAACTAACTGACCCACAGAAGCCCTGTGACTCTTGAGGATGGCTCAACTTGAACTCAATTAGTATCAAGTTGGGAAGGGCCCATAAGTGTCCTGTGACACACAGAAATGATATACTCAAGAATGAGCTAGACTGGTTCCCACTTGACATCTTAGATTTCCATGAAAAGGCGGCAGCTCTCCCTCTGGGGGAAACTAGTCCCAACCCTGCCACTTGAAGTGAAGTCACCGGCTCATGCGGCTCTTGGCTAAGCAGAGACCCAGTGTCCACCAGACTGCTGCAGCTGTTCAAGCTCAGCACCAAGTGTGCAGAAACAAAGTGGACAAGGTGTCTCTGCTCTACAGGACAAACTCGAGGCTACTCTTACAGCTCTGGGCAATATGGCCTTCATGAACTGAATTTTTACTGACTCTTGGGGTACTACCAGTGGGTTGAGCTCAGGTTGGCCTCCTCTGACTGCTCGAAGTATTATTGACAGCGCTCTTGGTTAAATTATGTATGAGAAAAATTGAACGGATACGATCTGAGTGTTGATCTGATTAATAAGATTGTTTGACAGAGTGGGGTAATTCATGTGAAAGTTCACCAGAAGCCAAGACAGTACAGGAAGTAGATACTGTTGAGAGCACATCTCCACAGGCCTCTCATGTTTCTACCTGTCTTACAAGGGAGATGTCTCAACTGTTTTTATTCCAGACTAGACTATCGTTTCAAGGATAGTTTGGAAGAGAGATGGTATCACCTCTGGAACAAAGTGCAGGCATACCTGCTCTCCATAAAATAAAGGTAGTACCTCTTTCCAGGGCATTTACTTCTCATTATAAAAAACTTGAGATTCCTAAGTTCTCAGTTCCAGTCTGTGATGCAATCCACAGCCCAAACAGGTGTCCTCTGACCCTCTTCACATCATCTTGTGGGAAACAAGATCCAGGAAACTGACATAAAAATCACTAATCATCTGACTACTGCTACTGCTGTGAATAATAAAGTGTCATGTCTTTTACTAGTGTCCACAAAACTGGGGCTAGCTGACTTGTTAGCTTCAAGTGGGATAAAATCTGAGGTAATTCACAGTTCTTGCTATTTACAGCATCAAAAAAAGTAAATTATCCTAGTTTAAGGCATAAGAATTAGCTGTATATACCCATTTATGAAGTCCCTGAAAAGTTAAATGTTACTAAATTTAACAAAAAATGCATATCCGCCTCTGCTCAGCCCTTCCCTCACCGAAAATATCACCAATACTGGAAAGCGCTGAATTTCATTACCTATATCATGCCATTTAAACTTCATAGATTTCCAATTCTTTACTTTTATCTATGAAATGATCAAGACTGAAATCATACAGGTCTGAGGAATACTGGAAAACTGACTATAAAAGAAACGTTATTTCAAAAATTTTCAGGAATTAATAAAAACACTGATTGGTATCTAAAATATGGACCCTTGGGAACTTGCAGTTGTTTTAATATGAATTTTTCTCAGAATTTATATCTCTAGTTTATGCTGTAAATAATCTATCGGCAGAGGATAAATACTATGGAAGTCACACTTTTGAAATGTTTAAGAATACCATAGTTTATAGAAACAGTAAACATGTCAGAAGAATACATATTCGGGCTTATGGGTAGAAAACATATGTCTACATCAACCAAACTGCTGAAAATGATCACTGACTTTCTTTCCTTCCCTAAGACAATATTAACTATCCTATAAAGCACAAGACACTTTTGTTCACATCATAAACTACCAAGTCAAAATACGTGCATATGAATGTAACCATGGAACAGGACTCAGTAAATGACAGTTTTCTTCATCATAAATTTCTAACAGTTCATTATAAACAAAACCCAGGAACAAGATTCAAAATTACATTATTTTAAAGACAGGTCTTCATTCATGATTGATGACTTCTGTACACAGCTAAGGTAGGGGCTACTGGAGAGCAATAACTTTTATACTGTAAGAAAAAATGGTGTTCACATTCTCGCAGCTTTTTTAACACAACGGCAACAAAAACAATACTGAAGTAAACCCTAGACATAGTATCATTTCATCTGTCAATATTTCAGTGGGCATCTCGAAAAGAGTTCTTCTCCCCCTGCAAGACAAATCCACAATACCATTGTCATAGCCGCAAAATGATTGCTTAGTATCGATTACACTGTATTCAAATTTCCTCTTGCAGCAAAAAAGAAAAAAAAATCTTTTATATTTGGTTCATTCGATTGACAATTTAAATAAGGTTCACACAAAAGTCTGTTTTAATCCAGGTTTCCCTTCCATCTCTTTTTGTTTTCCTTGCAATTTATTTGCTGAAGAAACTAGGTTGTTCATCCCATATTCTGGATTTTGCTGATTTTACCTAATGGTATCACAAAGAATGCTCTTCTATTGTTCAAATTTCTTGTAATCTGGTAGTTTGTATCAGTTAATTTTTTACCTCCTCCCCACAGCCCTACCTCCAAATCTACTTTTCTTGCCTGCTCTGTGACAGGGGAGCTGAACATGGTTATTTCTCCCTTGCCAACTGACCCAATGTTAGGCTTTGTCAATAAAAGTTACATACCCCATGTATGTTCTTTTTGTGCTTATCTTAACATTTCTAACTTACAAAATAAAGTTAACATGTATCTACCTCCAAAGCAAATTCTAGGATCTAAGAATACCTGAACTATCCAATCCCGTTTATTTTTTTAAATTTAAATTCAATTAACATATAGTGTATTATCAGTTTCAAGGTAGAGTTCCATGATTCAGGAGTCTTATATAACAGCCAGTGTTCATTACATCACATGCCTTCCTTAATGTTCACCACCCAGTTATTCTTTAAAATTGACTACTCTTGGTTGCTATTTTGGTTCACCTTTTTAAAGCCAGAAATTCTGTATCAATCCAGTCCCAGCAGCTACCATTTCCCTTGAGATAGCCTCCCCCAAAGGTGATGGCATTAGTAGTAGGTGGGACCATTGAGAGGTGATCAGGTCATGAGGTTAGAGCCCTCATAAGTAAAATTAGCACCTTACAGACGAGATCCCACAGAGATCCTTCAGCCCTTCCACCAAGTGAGGACACAAAGAGAAAGTGCCTGCCATGAACTGGAAAGGGAGCCCTCACCAGAAGGTGACCATGTTGGCACCTTCATCTTGGACTTCTCAGCCTCTAGAATTGTGAGAAATAAAGTTTTATTGTCATAAGCTACCCCATCTGTAGCCAACTGGACTAAGATTTCTTTGGTTTTGGTACTGCCACAGTCTACATCCATTATTTTGTTAAGGGGTGAAATGCTAATTCTATTGCTGCTATTTAATTCTATCATTGCTTATTAGGGGTCGGTGAGATTCTAATTTTATCCTCACTCTTACTTATTACCTGGAACACTCCTGAAAAGAGAAACTTCCTCATATGAATTTTGGACTACCCTGATAGTTTGTTTAAGAATGGCAGAACAAACATTTGACTCTTCCTGTTATCTACCAGAAAATTAGAAAAACAACAAAATGCCTAGACAAGAAAGAACAAAGAAAGTCACATTTGACACCAAAAGCATGATGCCTGACAAGAAAAACTGGTAAGAATCTCCTCAAAATTAAGAATTTTTGCTCCACAAAGGACTCTGTTGAGCAGATGAAAAGATAAGCTGCAGACTGGAGTAAATATCTGATAACCACATAACTCATTAAGGATTTGTATCTCAAATATAGAAGAACTCTCAAAATTCAACAATTACCGCCCCCCCAAAGACAATCCAACTAGAAACTGGGCAAAAAAACATAAATAGACAGTTCACTCAAAGATACACAGACAGGGGCACCTGGGTGTCTCAGTGGATTAAGCCCCTGCCTTGGGCTCAGGTCATGATCCCAGGGTTCTGGGATTGAGCCCCACATCGGGATCTCTGCTCAGTGGGGAGCCTGCTTCCTCCTCTCTCTCTGCCTGCCTCTCTGCCTACTTGTGATCTGTCAAATAAATAAATAAAATCTTAAAAAAAAAAGATACACAGACAGGAAATAAGAACATAAATAAATGTTCACAACTAGCTACTAGGCAAATGCAAATTAACACCACAATGATTATCATTACACACCTACCAGAATACCTGGAATACAAACGTTTGGGAAGCTGCAGAGAAAGCAGATCATTCATACGCTGCTAGTGAGAACAAATAATCAGTTTTCAGTTTCTTAAACTACACCTGCAACTAACAAAATCCAGCAGCTGCACTCCTGGGCAATTGTTATCCCAAAGAAATGAGAGCTGTTCACATAAAAACCAGTACATGAGTGTTCATAGCAGTTTTATTTGAAATAGCCAAAAACTGAAAACAACCCAGTGGAATAAATGGCTAAAAAAGTTTCATTTCTACCATAGTACTGTTCTGCAGGAAAAGGTAATTAACTCTTGATACACTCAAAACTCAAACAAATCAAGGATATTATACTGAGTGAAAAAAAGGAAATTTCAGAAAGTTACATATGGTATGTTCCACTTAAAATTCTTTTTTTTTTTAAAGATTTTTATTTATTTATTTGACAGAGAGATCACAAGTAGATGGAGAGGCAGACAGAGAGAGAGAGAGAGAGAGGGAAGCAGGCTCCCTGCTGAGCAGAGAGCCCGATGCGGGACTCGATCCCAGGACCCTGAGATCAGGACCTGAGCCAAAGGCAGCGGCTTAACCCACTGAGCCACCCAGACGCCCCTCCACTTAAAATTCTTAAAATAAAATTGGAGCAACAGAGAACAGATGTGTGGATGCCAGGAGTTAGGGCTAGAAAAGGAGGAGATAGAGAAGAAGGTGAGGCTAAAGGAGTGGCACAAGAGAGCCTGTGGTGATGGAATAGTCCTGTATCTTGAATTTGGTGGCAGTTACAGAAACATACACGAGAGAAAACTCTGTAGACTTAAGCACATGCTCATCTACGCACACATGTACACCCAAATACATGTAAGACTGGTGAAATGCAGGGCACCTGGGTGGCTCAGTCATTAAGTGTCTGTCTTAGGATTGGGTGATGATCCCAGCCAGGGTCCTGGGACTGAGGCCCGCACTGGGCTCCCTGATAATCGGGAAGCCTGCTTCTCCCTCTCCCACTGCCCCAGCTTGTGTTCCCTCTCTCCTGGTCTCTGTCAAATAAATAAAATCTTAAAAAAAAAAAAAAAAAAGACTGGTGAAATGTGCATAAGCTTTGTGGAAAGTACTAATATCTATTTCCTAGTCTTGATATTGTTTTTTACATCTGTTATATTTACATAAGATGCTACCATTATAGGGTAAACTGGATGAGGTATACACAGGACCTCCATATATAAAGATTTTCTTTGCAACTTCCTGTAATCTATACTTATTTCAAAGTTTAAAAAAACACATTCACACAAAACTTTCATTCTCAAAAAAAAAATTGGAGGAATAAGTACAAATTATCAGTAATTATAGTTAAGAAACAAAGTAATATTTCTAGCTTCTTGTTTAAAGATAGACTGTATATAAAACCAAAAACCAGCTGTATGCTATTATAAGGACCCATAAATCTAAAAGTATGAAAATAGAAAAAAAAACCATAATAGGAAAGTATTAACCAAAAAGTACTAATGCAGTTATATTAACAGACCTCATCTCAACTACCTTGTTAAAGTTACTAATTTCAGATATATTTTGTCAACATGGTACCACTGCTCCAAAACAGATTACTAGGGATATATATGCCTAATACTAATGACAGATCCATAATTCTTAAGATACCTAACATGGTTTGGGATCAATAGTAGATAACTCAAACACTACTGATTGACTGAATAGGAAGTAGTAGAATTTCCTACAATGCCATTTTTAGGTCAACTTGCTAAAATATTCATCACTAGGGGATGCCTGGGTGGCTCAGTTGGTTGGGCATAGGTCTTTGGCTCAGGTTATGATCACAGGGTTCTGGGAAATCACCCCCATACTGGGCTCCCTCCTAAGTGGGGAGTCTTCTTCCTCTGCCTCTGTCCCTCCACCTGCTTGTGCTGAGAAATAAATAAAACGTTTAAAAAATAAAACAGTCACCACTGGACCTCCAACAGAGCTCAAAGTATATGAGCTATAAGTTTCATAGCAGCATATCCTTTACCTCAAAATATACAAATGAAAAGTAAATAATTCTCATTTTAAAAAATAGTTCTCTTACAAGACAATATATTTGACACACAAACACAAAACATCAAAACCTTACACTGAGGGGCGCCTGGGTGGCTCAGTGGGTTAAAGCTTCTGGCTTCAGCTCAGGTCATGATACTAGGATCCTCAAGTCATGATCTCAGGATCCTGGGATCAAGCCCTGCATTGGGCTCTCTGCTCAGCAGGCAGTCTGCTTCCCCCTCTCTCTGTCTCTACCTGCCTCTCTGCCTACTTGTTATCTGTCAAATAAATAAGATCTTTAAAAAAAAAAAAAATCTAGCTTTAAAAAAAAAACTTACACTGAAATAAAAATTAACTCAATATTCCTAGAGATCACTGAATCAGATAATCAGTATTTTATTTTTAGTGCCTTTATTATTATTCATTTCCATTAGGTATTAAATATTATCCAAAAAATCCTTACTTTGACACCCTGTCATACTAAATGATATAATATTCTGGATATCATTTTAAGGGTAATTTTACAGATTATATTCACTTTGTAAGTATACATTATCTTGAGTCATGCACTCACCCATTTTCTTACAGCCATAATAAAATTCATTTACAAATAAGTGTAAAATAAAATTCAATACTTGAAATTTTATATTATCAAAAATGGAATTATAGGGTGCCTGGGTGGCTCAGTTGGGTAAGCAACTGCTTTCAGCTCAGATCATGATCCTGGAGTCCCAGGATCGAGTCCCACATTGGGATCCCTGCTCACTGGGGAGTCTGCTTCTCCCTCTGACCTCTCCCCCTCTCATGCACTCTCTTTCAAATAAATAAAGTCTTTTTAAAAAAATGGAATTATAATCCATATAAAGGCAATTCTAAAAAGGATAACCAAATATTATTTTAGGAAGAAGAGCATCCAAAAAATTCTACACAACCAATACGGCATGTATAAAAATACCGGTTTAAGAAAAGATCAAATATTGAAGCCTGCTTGGTGGTAAATGGAAGTTTCTGAATTGGTCATGTCTCCTCCCCAACTACAACGTAAAACTCCTAAATTGATTAAATGTTCTGTAACTTGAAAATGTAACTATGTGGTAATTGCTGTGTAATCAGTTGGTTAAAACGGCTAAGCACAGTGATCCTTT
This sequence comes from Mustela nigripes, assembly GCF_022355385.1. Taxonomy (NCBI): domain Eukaryota; kingdom Metazoa; phylum Chordata; class Mammalia; order Carnivora; family Mustelidae; genus Mustela; species Mustela nigripes. The sequence continues at coordinate 10,146,327 of NC_081560.1, read as the reverse complement.
AACAAGTTACAGGCAGACGTGAGCCTCCTGCAATCCTACCTGTCCGCTGGCAAACCACGGCATCAGTTAATGATCACCACAGAGTATGAAGCTGCATCTGCATACTCTGGCTGCATGGCTGGAAAATGAGAACCGACTAAATCTGGCTCGCATAAATCCTAAAAATTTATACCATCTCCACCCCATACCTCAGGGCCAGAAAGCTTTGTCTCCCCTCTAGCACCCGAGACAGAGCTTTGCACTCAGCAGATGATCAACACTTCTTAACAAAAGAGGTAAGAACCAGGTCCAATATCCAGTGATTTCCTGCTTTCATAAAATATTTCCATGAGCTCCCATGTCCGTCATGGCCCCATGGCTCACTGAGACTCAATTACAATGAACAACTTCACAAAAATGTTTCCTTTTAACAAGCACGTCTAGTCTCAGTAAAACAGCACATTTTGTGCACAATGCAGTTTTACCCCTCTGGTGAAACACAAAAATGTTCTATATACTCTGACTATCTAGAAATTCTTTGAGGTTTTTTAAAATATAGAAAATCATCAGTTTAGGTGAGGTTTCCACTAGAAGATAAATATTGAGAGACTTTCCCCACCGCATCCCAAAATCAAGTAACAGTTCCATAAGGTGTTTTAATTATGATATAAAGAAACATATTCATACTTTAGTTCTCCTTTATTCAACCAGTTCTTGGTGTTTAGCTAATTTTATTGCAGACCCACCAAGAAACATCCTGGAAGTGTTTGTATCACCAGAACCTCTCCCACACCACGAGGAAGAAGAGATCTTCACCAGAGCGCACCAGTCAACTCAGGCAGGAAAAAGGTGCCAGTTACTAGTAGAGCAGATTGGATCTGGACCCACCTTATTAAATGGGAAAAAGTTAACTTGAATTTGGGTTTTGTATTTATACATAATGCAGATAAGCTGGAGCAACCAAGAGAAAGAAATCTGACCCAAAAGATGCTATCTGCTTCCACAAAGAAAATTTTTAAAGAGCTCCTTCAGCTACAATGTGGAAGCAGAAAGGTGTGAGTAATCGTTATTTATAACTGGCATTACCTGAGCCCTAACTGTTCCAAGCGCTGCAGGTAAGTACTCTCTCCCTTTCCAGTTGTTAAGATGAGAAAACTACACAGGGTAGTTCAGATGGCCAGAATCCCAGAACTAACAGTGGGGAGCCTGGCCCCAGAGTTTCCCACTCCTAAGCACTGCCCTATATTAAATCCTGCACATTCCTGGACTGAATGCTTGGTTTCACAACACAGAACTACAGAGCTTGGGGGCATTTTAAATACCTTTGAATTATACATGGAAATTGGTTATTCCCATTAGTCACCAAATAACTCCATCTCAAGTCAATTGAATAAATATTCAGTCATGATGTGCTTCTCAGGGACAGGGAGATGGCCCAAACTGAATGACTGGACACAGGTCCACACAAGGTCCACATGTTCCCATGATCATCTAGACTAGTTATTTCACTCCCCTCCCCTCTAGCCCCCTTCTCACTCTTCCCTTATAACCAATAGCCATTCTTCAGTGATAGAAGTGAGTCAGAAAACTTCCACAAAGTCACACAAATAGATCTACCCACTTACATCATCACTGCTCTCCTTCCTACAGAAGTCACTGTTCAAGCTCCTCCACCCAACTCCTCCCATGCCCAGGATCCATTCCCTCTGGGACTAGATAGAGTTCATCACGTGATTCATTCATTTCTGTGCTTCTTCCCTCTTTTCTCCTACATAACCATTCCTTTTAGCTCACATAATGCTCTTAATTCTCCATGCTTTCTCTCTCTCTCTCTCTCTCACACACACACACCCCTAATGCTACCTCTCCATTTCTCTGGTTGACATTAATGCAAAATCCTTCAAAATTTTGAGAACTGTAATTTTTTCCCCAATCCCTTGATATGCCATTCTCTTTAAACCAACTACCCTATCAGGTTTTCACGTCCACCCAATGAAAATGCTCACATTACAGCCAGCAATGACTCCACACTGCTCAATCTAGAGACCTATGGAGGTTTCCCACAGTCCTTGCTACAGACAGAGCAAGAGGTTTTGCGGGCTGAGGACAGAGGGTGCATCCAATATGTGAAAACTGACCAGGCTCAACACTTTCCTGGTTCTGGTTATTATACCTCAATCAAGTTTTCATTTATTTTTTTATGGTTAGTAGATATAAATTCAAAATTTAATTAATATTTAAAATGTAAGAGGTTCATTTGGCTTATTTTAAGAAGACTGGCAAACTTTCTCTAGTTTTGAGCAAACATTAGGTTGAACAGGTCAATAATGGACTCCTAGAGTAATAGATACACTTTAAAACCTGAGCAATTTGTTCTTGCTGATAAATTAGACAGATGCTCTGAATTAAATTTCACGCTATTTTCACAAACAGCCCATTTCCTGCTGCCAGTACTAAGCTACTGGAACTACATAACATTAGCTTCATCACCTTTTATCTTTCAAAAAAGATCCAAATACTTACTTGCAGTTAGCTTTTAGACACATCCACAAATATGCCTCCCTCTTCAAATAGAACTGGTTAGAGTATTAATTCCGCAACATTTACTCTAAAATTACTAAACAATGTGGAGCTGAAGAAAAAAATGCTCTTCTCCCTTCATTACAAGTTTTAACGTATTCTTCATTTTCCACATATTTGTAGCTCATAATATATTTCTAAAGGGGAAGAAAACCATGTAGTTGTACCAGTCTTTTTGATTGGGGAAAAAAAAAAAGGAAAGAAAAAGAAAAATCAATTTATTTTTTCTTTATTTCCAACCTCTACTAATCATGATACAAATTTAACATAATTTGATGGAACATAAATTCTCAATTCTAATGAAAATCGGTGGAAAAAAAGACTTTAAAGGTCATTTTTTAAGAATAAAATTATTCTATTTTGACTAACATAAAAGAGATTTTCTGAAATCTCAAAACATACATGTTTTTGGATTTTTTTGATTTTTTACATACACACTAAATGTCAGTAATCCTAACTCATCATGAAATTCAAGGACTACATAACTACACAGATTCTTTTTCCTCAACAAGGGGATCAAGTACATGCTTTTTATTTGTTGGTTAGTAAACAACTAATTAAATTTATGAAAGATGTTTTTAAAGGGAAGTTTTATAGTAATGAATTCTGAGTATAAAAGAAAAATGGCTAGCTGATCTTCACTCTTGTGGTTATTGACAGACTACTGAAAGAATTTATCCTTCTACAATCTGAGCCTCATTTTTGTGCTCCTTAGCTAAGTATGTAACTAAACTTAAAATGGATTCCACACAAATACATATGAACATCACTGGAGGTCCAAATACAAATATTTTCATAGCAAATTATACTCACTCCTCTCTACCTACCCTGGAAGAGCAGTGGAAACATACTTACTTCTCCCCCAACCTGTATTATCATAAACTTTCACATTATAAAGAATTTTCAAAAAAAGAAAATTTTGAATCCTCGAATTACTGAAAAATTCCAGCCCTATATGCAACTCTATTAAGTCTTTAATGACTGATCTCTGTACAATTTCAGAGCCTAACGGTGTTTTTCCAGTCCTCTATTTCAAAGATGTCACTTTTTACATTGTTACTGTTCTCTAGGAAGTCTATTCAAAGGTTCAGTAATAAATGCCAGTAATAAATATGTGTATAATTACATCAAATGAAAAACCCACGACTTCTTCACCAAAAAATACGTTATTCAACACATTAGCTACTTCTTCCTATTTAGTCAGAGCAGCAGCCCTGAGTGACCTAGGATCAATTCAGCCCATTAGGGATGAATCCCTTTAGGGAACAGCCACTCTCCACCACATACTTTGTCATATACTTCTCATTCTCATTGCCCTTTCATCAAAGGAAACAGATCTAATTTCTTCATCACCCAAGCCAAACTCTCCAGAATCCCCAACTGCCTCCTTTGACCAGAGACAAAGCAACGTGCCCTGCAAAGGCAGACCAGGGCCACAGGCTCCTGGGTTCAAAGTGAGCATATCTGATCCAACTCCCCATCCAGTATGACTATATACTTTCTCCCAAGAGGCCAGGAAGAAAATACTTGAACACCTCAAGAACAGTCAGAAGTGAAAAAGAAGAGAGTAAACAAGAAATATCCATCTATAAGGATAAAGATGTACAGGGCAAAATCTAGACAACAGTAATGCCCAACTGAACCTGCCACTTCAATGCTGGTCATCCAGAACCTGGCCAAAAATTACAGTCCGAATAAGCTAGAACTGTACCTATATGATCACCATTAAACTAAACTTTCCTGAATAGCATTCACATCCCAAGATTGTCATTTCTCTCTATAGCAAAGAAATCTTGTACTCTCAAGGCCTACCAACAGAATTACTGAGTCTTAGAGGAAAGTTTGAAGAAAGGGATTCTCTGAAAAGTCTGAAGAAAGGTTAAATCTTTGGAAGAAATTCACTCTGCTGTTCTTATGGAGAGGAGAAACCTACGAGAGAAAAATCACAAAACCTTTAACTGCAGAGTAACTCAGCTTATTCTGTCATCCCTTAGAAACCTGACATGGAAACTTTCAATAGACACACAATAAACTTTAAAACCTTGGCATGTGCAAACTGCCTAGGTTTCAAGCTTGCATAAAGACTGAATACACCTGAAATTACATGTGTAGGACAGTAATAGCTACAGCCCACAAAAATTATTTCCATCATTCCACCACTAGTTTGACAGTGCTGCCATTAAAAAAAGAGAATTACTTTTCAACTTTCAGTGGAAATTTAGGCTGCTATCACTATGTGGGATTCTGACGTTAAGGAAAAGAACAGTTCTTCTGAAAATTAGTTCTTATTTTAAAAAGCTTAAGTTAAGATACTGAACAAAGATAAAAGAAATTAAAGTAATTTTCAAAGAAAAAGCTGTCAATATATTCCAAGCTACAAGAACATTCAGCTTTCAGTTTCATATTATAATTAGTTTTCACAATTGAAAGTTACAATTGCTCATGCGCAGGAACTATGTGAAAGAAAACTAAATTATAATGTAGCCTATGAGTTATTTGGCAAGTGAAGCTTTAATACATAAAATGAGGCCTAGTGAAGAAAAATAAGTTGGAACATTCGACCCAGGCACTAAGTACTCATCAACAGGATTTAGGGCCCGGATATGGAAAAGCCACCACTTCCAGAGTTGAATGCCACAGCAGCAGGGAACCCTTCAAACCTCCCACCACAGCCCTGTCCAGAGTCCCCATCTCACATTTCCTGCCTGAATTTCAGAAGCCAGAAACATCTCACTACTACAATTATGACAATCTTGCTACATTAATGCATTAAGTGGGCTTTTAAAGACTAGTCTGAGACCTTGACCAACATTACAACTTTTCCAGGAAAAAATACATTCTGAGTTTAAAACTATAAAGTAAATTTAGTTGTCTAAATGAATTTAAAGTTATTGTTACTTAAAGCTAATCAGGAAAACAATGTTCTTTCATAGAGTAAAATCCGACACTCCAGTAGATCAACCCTTCACCATTAATTTGTTTTTATAAAACCAAACCAAATATCCTTAGCTATGTATTAAACCCAAACACTGACTAAAATTCAGAGTAAGTAAAACTAAATAAGTAAATAAAATTCACAGCAAGTATATCCAGTAACTTACAAAATGCTCCCAGCCCATAGCTCTTGCTCGCCCTTATGCTATTCCATGGCAGAACAAAGCAGTAACAACCAATTACCATGCAATCCTATTTGATAACTTTACAGTAATTAGTTTTGGATGGGGTTTCTGTGTTTCCAAATACTGTCTAGTTTTATCAAAAACAGAGAGAACATATTGGGATACATAATTTATTGGCAGAATTCTACATAGAAATCCTGTCTATTCATAAAAGACTGATGAGGCAGGACTAAAACAGAGCAGATGGTTGTTTAGACAAAAGGACAATTTATATTACTACTGATTTTCAGACCTTGCTATATACCTACATTTTATATGTATGTGCTGTATGTATTTACATATACAGGTTTGTTATGCTTATCTTATACATACAACAAATTCTCAAAATCACATATATAATAAATTATATACATACATGACACATGCCCTTTCTGTCCACTTCAACAATCTGTTTTGAGTTCTCCTTTACCTCCCTATTATTTCTCAAGCTTTTTAAAATTCAAGAACAGATTGGAAAGAGGCTTGAAAGGAAAAAAAGGGAAAAAAAATTTTAAAGCTAAGAAGGAAAAGGGAAAAAGCCAGGAAGCTATAATCAATCATATTTTTGTTTTAATAATATTACTTGCTGTAACTTATACAGGTGGCAGTTGTACTTCTAATTTTAAGTCATGTCATTAAAAACAATGAAATAATTTTTAAAGCTTTTCTGAACTTCCTCTTTGTACTCTACATTTTAACTGAACTCTTTGAGAAGTAACTGATTAACTCCAAGCACCAATTATTCCTTATAGGACCCACTGAATTTTGTTACCTGGCAATCCTCCCAAGATATACATTAAAACTTGATTGTTTCTGGTAGGCATAGTACCAACACATAGTAATGAATATACTTACAATTTTATTATACTTGGACAGCATTTGTTTTCTCTAATAGAGTATTTATTTAACATAAAATGTAATATACTCTGGATTTTTTTTTCCAATAAACTGGCTATTTATATGGCATTACCCAGATGCTACCTATTGGAGCTGTTTAAGTTGCCTAGAATGATACAGTGTGCAGAGACATTTTTCTTTAAGTTAACTACTATTGTCTTAAAAACTCAAATATATAATCATTATCTCTCTTCTTGCAAGACTTTTCAGTTCAAGTATGTTTCTATTTACAATACTACTCAAATTAGATGTCCCATTAAAGATAAGAAATCTGCTGGGCTCCAATATTCCTTTTTTTCTTTTAATTCGCCTATCTGTATGTAACCAAGAGACAATTGTTCCCCATTTTTCTAAATTTGCCCTCTTCTAGAAAACAACAATAATTTTACCACTCAAAGATACTTAATGCATTATACTACTGACATTCTGCAAGCATACTACAGCATTCTAATAAAACTATCTTTGCAATAAAAAAAAAAAAAGAAAAAAAGTAGGTTACCTTATTTTAAAACAATTTGTGAATGGGATCAGGCTGAAAATGTATCATGTGCCATTTTTATACATACTATAATATAAATTTTTGCATAAATATCAAAGGGGAATTTTTTTAAATTCTTACTTACCTTTAACAGTTTTAATATATCAGTAAAATATACAAATAAAAAAACTGAAATATTGTATTGCTGTATTACTTCACCTCTAACAAACTGATCAAGTTGAATCAAAACTATGTAGAATACCTCTTACCAACTGCATCAGAAATCAGAAAAACCAGAAAACACACACACACACTTCCCTCAAAAAACAGCCCTAATTCTTCATCTTTTCCCTATTCTCCTATTTTTCATTTTCTCCTACATTTGACAAACTAACAACTATCTGTTAAATAGCACATTAAAAGTCAAACAACATTTTGGAAAACAGTATTTTGACCAGAAACTGTAAGGCTCAAGACAATAAGAATGATGGATAAATTTTGTGCTCCAGTTAGCGACAATGTTTCTCACAGGGTAATGGGTTAGCAATTCTGAAGCACATTATACATACACTAGGGTTAAACAAACAAGTAAACATACTGTGGATAATGAGAAGCAGGTTTCTCACTGTCATAGAAACTGCAAATAAGGAACACATTTGACGTATCACGTTAACTTGTGATATTTTAGTGTGCACACAAATAGACACATGGAAGTGAACAGAGCTGTATGCAGGCATGCATTAGTGTACATATTTCCCTGGCTCTTTCCACAAACAGGGTCTTTAAGAAGTTGATAGACCTGTAGCAATAAGCACAGGCAGTTCCAAGATCTTGGCTTCCAAATACCATTCTCCAATAAGAGGAGTCAGGGCTCCTTGAAGAGGTTGATTCCAGGGCTGGGACAAGGAAAATACAAGATAAGCCTATGGTGCCAGAAATTAAATATACTCAAAAAGGATGGAGACAGACAGAAGGACTCGAGAAAGAATCTGAGCTCTCTGTGGTCAAAGCTGTAACAATTTAAGCAAATAAATTTAACAAAATAAATGATACTGTTGGATTCTAATGCATTAAATAAAACAGACAAGTTCATACTGACATAAATAAATGTACAAAGGAAGAGAAAAACAGAAAATTACCATTGGAACACCACAGTGTTAACGACTGCAGACAAAAATTCACCAATGCAAACAAAAATAGTGAGCCAAAATCTCAACAATATTTTCATCAAGTATTTACCTGAAGATATTTATTAATTGAAAAGGCAAAGCTACAATTTTAGTAGAAAAATGTGGGAAAAGTTGCTTTAATTAAGTGTGAAGAAGGTGCACAGCATCAGTAATTACGATATACTGACATCATATGCCCCTGATAGAAGGCCCTGAGAAGGGCCTATCTTTTGTGGCATGTCTGCCAAAAAATGCATTGCCTACACCTAGTTATGAGAAAAGACCAGACAAGCACAAATTAAAGGATATTGTACAAAATAACTAACTCTTGCTCTTCTAAAGTATCCAGGTCATGAAGCACTTGGAAAGATGGAGACATGACCACTAAATGCAATGTGGGATCCAGGATTAGATTCTGTAACAGAACATGGGTATCAGTAGAAAAACTGGTAAACACCAAGTGAAGTCTGTAGTTTAGTAAACAGAATTATATTGTGCCAATGTTAGTTTTTAGGTTTACGGTCAATGATGTACCGTAGCATCACTGGAAGCTGCGTGAGAGGCACATGGGAACTCAAGGTCTGCAGCTTGTGGGGTAAATCTGTTACCTCAAAATATGGTTGTAATTTAAAAGAAAGAGAAGACTTAATAGCAAAATTAATTGCATACAAAACAAAATGAAATAAAATGCAGCCACTACAAAATTTATTGTATGAGATTACAGATAATGTATAGGTACCCAGTAGCCCACTCTGTTACACTGACAGTCCCCCAGTGAACTACAACCCTGATAGTCTGAGCTAGTCAAGTGATTGCTTCAGCCAAAGGAACATTAACAAGCACAACACAAGCAGGATGTTGATGCCTACTTCTATGTAGGTGTCTACTCTCTTGGCAGGTTCTTTCCTGGAGCTCTTGGTAAGCAGGCCCAGGGCCCACATCAGAGAAATTATGTGGAAAAAGACACTCCGCCAGGCCTATTCCAGCCATTTCACTATATGCATTCCATTACATGCACATACATGTAAGTGAAAAAGTGATCTCAGACACTCTGGTCCAAGAGGTGGCAATTTAAGTGAAAGAATAACCCCCTCATATAGCCCAGGTTGCAGAACTGTCAGGAAAAAAATGAATCATTATTGTCTTAAGACACTAAGTTGATGGTTAATAAACACAATGGTAGATAAGACAGTGAGTTCTCCACAAAAGCTTTAATTGTGTGTAAGATACTCTCCTTAAGATAAGGAAGACCTAGAAACATGGCAGACTAAACTTATACCAAGCCTCTTACTATAAACACCTCAAAATGCTGGATGAAAAAGAATAAATAAAATCACTCTCTAAAAACACAGCTGGCCTTCACGAGAAGAAAATTCCCAAATGTGTGTGTTGGTGGGGCAGGGGGGGTGAGAGTTGGTGGATAACATGAGGAAACTGAAGGCCAGAGTAGCAGATTCATGAGCAGATGCTGTTAGCCAAGGGTCAAGACGAGGAGTAGAGCAAGTTTAGTCAGAGGCTGGCCTTATTAGGCTCTTCTTAGTTTGGGTTTTGCCACTAATCAAGGATGGGAAAAGAAACCATGGTACACGAAAAGCAGGGGTTTGGAGCCTACCTCCTTCTCCGATACATGCAGAACGCTTAGTGCAGGAAACACAACGATGAGTAATTCACGTCACTGCCCGCCAAGAACTCCGACAGTGTACACATCAGTTATAGTACTGCTCATTAAGTGATACAGCCTTGGGATCCTTGACCTACTTCCTTTATGTGAGGACCCCTGCTCCTCCTCAACTTTAGCTTGAGACAACCCTTTGAAACAAAAAGATATCAGAGAAAATTGTCAACAAATACCAAGGTCTCGTTCCTGAACTGGAATTCAGTAGGACTCTCATATTTAAGATGTTTTGGAATGGGCAGAAACAAAGACAAAGGTAAATTCCCAGTTTAAAAAAAAACAAAAACCAAACTAGACTCTTTGAGTATTACCAAAAAGACTCAAGGGAGAGGAGCGGATCCCACAGCAAGTACTCAAGACATGGGGGACCTGCACTGGAAGGACAAGTCCCCATAACATTTGGCTTTGAAAACCATCAGGGCTGAACTTTCGGAGTTTTTAATAACTGGCGGTACTGAACTCTAGGTACTTCAGAAATGAGCAGGCTCAGCTATTGGAGAGCTGGAGGACAAGAGGAAACTAAATTCGCACCTCTAAAGAGACAGTACAACAATCTCAGCTAGACAGAGCATAGAAGTAGCAGTTTGAAAAGTACCTATAGTGGACTTACTACTAATCCCAGAATTTATGCTGGAGGGGCAGGGACTTTAAGAGACTTCTCCAAGAACAAAAAAGGTAGACACCATTTCTCTCACACCACTGCCCCCCAGCCTAGGTAGAGAGACACCTGCGGGAAACCACCCTCTCCACCTCCCTTGCTTACCAAGTGCATCCCCGCCCCATGTTGGCCCACTTATCTGTCCCATTGAGCAGGCCGCAGTCAGCAGGAGTCCGTCTCAAAGTGGCTCCCATCCTGTCTCCTCCCTCAAACAGCTCCAGCAAGAACCAGCCCCACTTCAGAATGACTTTTGTCCTGGGGAAAGGGAAAAATGACCACACACACGGGTAATTCCCAGTCTTGGCAACTGAATCTGATAACTGGCAACTGAATCTGAGAACTGGCATACAGAGAGTACCCTGCCAAACAGTTTGTCTCCAGCCCCAACAGGCATCTGGGCTGACTACCAGCCTCTGCCCACTAACAAAAGCCTCTCAGGAGACAATCTAGGGAGAGAACCCTCTAGTTCAGTGCAATCACAGCCCAGTAAATAGACTAAAGGTCTGGTCTGACTGCTGACACCAACACACCCACTATGGTCCCAGACTGGTCATAACTGCACTGGGACCAAACCTGGCCCACTACAGGCAAAGTGGGTCACTGTGGCTAAGTGAAGTCAAATAAGGCTCAGCCACAGTAGCAGGGCGCATGCAACACACAGAGGACACAATGCGGAAGCACCAGGCTCTGGGGAACAAGAGACATTGGGCTCCAGGGCACCCCAGGATCTCTTCTTCATCAGACCAGTACTTTAAGATCAGGCAATGTAACGGACATTCCTAATACAAATGAAATGGACATAAGCAATAGGTGTGATAAAAAAATTCAAAGTAATGGTCATAAAGATATTTACTAAGAGGATCTCAGACCTTCAACACAGATAGAAAATACAAAAACAAAACAAAACAAAAACCCAGAGATGAACACAATAATTGAAATTAAAAATTAACTACAAAGAATCAATAGAGGATTACAGAAAGCAGAAGAATGCATCAGTGAGCTGAAGAGTAATGGAAAGCAACCAAGCTAAAAAAATAAATAAATAAATAAATAAATAAATAAATAAAAAGGAAAACATGGTAACAGGTTGCGGGAGCTCACCAACATCATCAAGCACATCAACATCCTCAGTATAGCGATTTCAGAAGGAAAAGAGAGAAAAGGGGAAGAAAACTTATTTGAAGGAATAACAGCTGAAGACTTTCCGAATCTGGGGGAAAAAAAAAAACAACACAAATCCAGATCCAAGAGGCAAACACACAGAGCATCCAACAAAATTAGCTCAAGAAGGTCCACATCAAGACACATAATTCAAATGGCAAAAAGTAATGACAAAGATAGAATTTTAAAAGCAGCAGTAGAAAACAATTACATATAAGGGAAAGGCGGTCTGTGATTTTTTAGCAGAAACCTCACAGGCCAGAAGAGAGTGGCAAGATATAACTGAAATGCTGAAAGGAAAAAACATGCAAGCAAGACACTATCCACTAAGATCATCACTCAGAACAGGAGATAAAGAGTTTCCCAGAGAAACAAGAGTTATGGGTTCATTTCATCCCCACTAAACCAGCCTCACAAAAAGTTGAAGGGACTTCTTTGAGTAGAAAGAAAAGGCCATAGTCAGAATTAAGAAACTTATGGAAAGGGGTGCCTGGGTAGCTCAGCAGGGTCCTGGGATCCAGCCCCACATGGGCTCCCTGCAGGAAACCTGCTTACCCTCTCCCGCTCCGCCTGCTCCTATTCCTGCTCTAGCTCCCTCTCTCTCGTTGTCAAATAAATAAATAAAATTTTAAAGAAAGAAAAAAGAAAACTATGGAAAGAAAAATTTCAAAGGTAATACAAACCTAATAAAAGTAACAGACTAATCATTTATAAAAGAAATATGGAGGGTAAAGCAGGAAAGTCAACTACACCTGTAAGGACTAGCCAGGAATTTACAGAGTAACCGGATGTAAAATGTGACATCATATACATAAAATGTGGTGGGGGTTAAAATTTAGTGATTTTAGAGGGGTTCAAATAGAAGCAATCATCAACTTAATACAGACTGCTATGTAAGATCTTACATATGAGCCTAGTGGTAATCACAAAAGCTAAAACTATAATAAATAGTTAAAAATAAAGAGAAAGGAATCCAAACAAAGCCATCAAACCGAAAGCGAAGAGAGCAAGAGAAGAGAGAATAAAAACAGGAAAACCAGTCACAAAATGGCAATAAGTAGATCCCATCAGTAGGTGCTCTGAATGTAAATGAACTAAATGCTCTGGTCAAAAGTCACGGGGTGATTCAATGGATTAAAAAGAAAGACCCTTCAATATATGGCCTAAAAGAGACTCACTTCAGACTTAAAAACATCTGCTGATTAAAAGTGAAGGGAAGGGGCACCTGGGGGGCTCAGTGGGTTAAAGCCTCTGCCTTCTGCTTGGGTCAGGATCCCAGGGTCCTGGGATGGAGCCCAGCATTGGGCTCTCTGCTCAACAGGGAGCCTGCTCCCCACCCCCCACCCCCGCCTGCATCTTTGCCTACTTGTGATCTCTGTCAGATAAATAAATAAATAAATAATCTTTAAAAAAATAAAAATGAAAGGAGGGGGAAACATCTACCATGCAAATGAAAGGGGGAAAAAAAGCTGGGGTAGCAATATGGATTTCAGACAAAATAGACTATAAAACAAAGACTAACAAGAGACAAAGAAGGGCACTATATCATGATAAAAGGAAAAATCTAACGGGAGAACTTAACAATTTTAAGTATTTATGCACACAACAGGGGAGCATCTAAATACATAAAGCAACTATTAACAGACATAAAGGGAGAAACTGACAGTAATAAAACAACAGTAAGGGACTTTAACACCTCATATCAACAGATCATCCAAACAGAAAAGTCAACAAGAAAACAGTGACTCTGAATGACACATTGGACCAGACAGATCTAATACATATGCAGAACATTCCATCCCACACCAGTGGAAATACATATTCTTTTCAAGTGTGCATGGAACGTTCTCCAGAACAGATCACGTATTTGGCCACAAAGCAAGTCTTAACAAATTTAAGAAGATTCAAGTCATTCCACACATCTTTCTTGACCACAGTGCTATGAAACTAGAAATTAACCACGAGAAAAAAAATCTGGCAACAGCACAAATACATGGAGGCTGAATAACATGCTACTAAATGATGCACCAACCAAGAAATCAGAGAGAAAGTTTAAAAAAAAAAATACAAGGAGACATATGAAAAGGAAAACACAATTGTCCAAATTCTTAGGAATGCAGCTGATGCGGGAACAGAAGGAGCTGAGGACAAAGCAGAAGCTGACACCCCACAAACCCTCCCCACATGGGATGTATGTGACATTCCTCATGCACTTCGGGTCCCTCTAAAGCTAAGGAAAGGAGAAACAAGTAGTTCAACTTATAGAGATCACAATCCTGCAAGACAGGAGCCTCTCTCAGTTTACAAATGTCTTAACAATCTACAAGAAGAGAGCATTTCTATCAATAACCTAGCTTCCAGAAGAAAATGCAGATGAAATTAAATATCCTTATAATTTGCAGCCCATTGACACATGAAATGGGCAGAATGTAACTCTGCTCCACCGAGTTCCTACCCATTTTAATGTTAATGTATGCTTATGTCCAGGCCTCAGGTATTCTGTGAGTCTTCTTTAGCATAGGAAAGCTCTTTCTGAAACCTCCCTTTTTCCTTACCTCCCCCAACCCCATAGTATATAATCAGCCACCCCTCACAACCTCCCAGGCAGCAGCTCTTTCTGCCCACGGGTCCTGTCCCATACTTCTAATGAGCCACCATTTTGTACCAAAGATGTCTCAAGAATTCTTCCTTGGTTGTTGGGGCTCTGGACTCCACCCTATTGAACCTCACCTATCCTCTAAAACCCCATCACAAGCAAAAGCTGTTCCAAGAGGGTAAATTAAAGCAACACAGGCCTGCCTCAAAACAAGAAAAATAACCTAACCTCACACTGAAAGCACACAAAATGCCAGCAAGGGGACATGCACCTCTCTCTGTCTGTCTGTCTCTCTCTCTCTCACACACAGACACACAGGAATATTACTCAGCTATAAAAAGAACGAAATCTTGCCATTTGCAACAGCGTGGAAGGACCTAGAGGATATAATGCTAAGTGAAGCCAGTTGGAGAAAGGCAAATACTGAATGATTTCACTCACATGTGAAATTTAAGAAATAAAACAGAGATAAACAAAAAACAGACTTAACTATAGGAACTTCTAGTTATCAGAAGGAAGGTGGCTGGGTGCATGTGATGAGGGAGCAGGAGGCTGGCTGAGGACAGAGCAGAAGCTGGCGCCTCGCATACCCCTCTTCACCCGCTCCCCTCCATAATATGTGTAGCATTCCTCAGGCACCCCTGACTGCCATAAAACGATAAATAGTTAACTTGCAGAGATCACAATCCTGCAGGACAGGAATCTCCCTTGCTCTACAGAGATCCTAGAGATCTACAAACAGGGACGTTACCTTATCAATAGCACAAATTTCCAGAGGCAAATAACTCTCAGTTCCTGAAGCCCTCATGTCTCCCTCCCCACCATAACTGGAGGAGGCTGAGGTAGAAGGGAATGTAAATGATCGCAGGATCATAACACCCCACCAAGAATCTCCCAACTATCTTGATGTT
>NC_081560.1:10116997-10130965 GCF_022355385.1 Mustela nigripes | reverse complement strand
TGTGAATGGCTTGCCAAAAGACAACACTGATCAAGCTGCAAGGCCTCTGGTATCCCTCCCGCACCTGATAGGCCCTCTTTAGCATTTGAAAGCTCTGTTGAAACCTCCCTTCCCCTCACCTTCCCCCAACCGCAAGGTACAGAACCGGCCATCCCTCACAACCCCGGGCAGCAACTCTTCCTGCCCACGGGTCCTGTCCCCGTGCTTTAATAAACCACCATTTTGCACCAAAGATGTCTCAATAATTCTTTCTTGGTCATCAGCTCCTGACCTCAGCCCACCGAACCTCACCTAGATTCTAGAATTTCATCATATGGCGCCCTAGGTTCTAGAACTTCATCACATGGGTGAAATAGATAAAGGGGATTAAGAAAACGACTATCTTGATAGCACTGAGAAATGTACAGAACTGCTGAATCAGATTGTACACCTGAAATATAGTATATGTGAATTACACTTGAATAAATAAAATGTGTAGAATTATGTAACTCTAAAGTTACTAAGTCCCATATCCATTTAGAAAACAAATCTGCACAAATACAAATCCAGTTGGCCTGGGAGGTTCATTCCCCTTTATTTCCATATCTTTGCAAGGAGCTAATTCAATAGGCCAGAGTTAACAATGAAAGAACCGGCTGAAACCAGCTGCCATGCAACAGAGGCTCCCCTGCTAACAACTTGAAGTTCTGTATTACACAATAACCTAGAGGTTCCAGAAAATATGTGGAAAATTATGAGGTGAAATTCCTCTTCTGAAGCCATTTCCATGGCACATCCCAAACTGGCTGTGCCCAGCCTAAGACACTTCTCCGTGGAGAAGAGCCTGGGTAATCCCACGTGGTCTGCTTCTTCTCTGCTTGTACAAGCTTTTCCCCCCAAGAAACACTAGTTAACAACTGCATTGTCTAGTTGTGTTTCCCTGTCCACTTTGCCCATTCTCCCTCAAGTCTCTATGCTAGGTCTTTCCAGATGCATTTTCACTCATGACTCACATTCTGTGATCGATCACTTAAAGCTAAACAGTTCTAAAAAAATTCTTATCTACTTAATTCACCTTTTAAATTAACAAAATAAGAATTTAACTGGTGCTGAAGTGTAATTTTCAAAACTTTAAAACCCTGACTTTCATGAAAATATAAAACGAACAAATGCAAAACCTATTATTCAACTCATTCATTAATGAGGGTATCAATAAAAATTTGAATAAAGGCAAACAGGATTACCAAAATGAATTTACTAATGGATGCAAAAATTGTGAATCTACTATGAAAAAGTTTTGCAAAATGGGCACCAGAGCGCACAAACCACTACCAAGTTGGCCTGGACATAACTTTTTTTTTTTTTTTTTTAAGATTTTATTTATTTATTTGACAGACACAGCAAGAGAGGGAACACAAGCGGGGGGAGTGGGAGAGGGAAAGGCATGATTAAGAATTATTTGCACAACTATTTCTCAACTTCTTCCCCTGTAGAGTTGCCCAATAACCTAATCAAAACAAAATGAGCAAGAGGCTTATACCCCAAATATAGTTACAGAAGATCCACTAGAAGCCCAGCATTTCTCTGAAAAGTCACCCAGTAATCTCTTTTGCTCCTTTACAAGTCTTGGGCCATCTCTCCGTTTTAGATTATGGTTGGTTCTAACAGGAGCAAAGCAAAAATCACAACAGGTGGGAGGAAGGATGCTGGGGCAGCTACAGCCAGGAGTATCTCCAGCAAGAATGGGAGAGCTTGCATTGCCAGCAAAGGGACTAAAAGGGACAGAATACACTGCTAGTGGCCATACAACTTGGCATAACATTGCAGAAAAGCCACCTAGTAACATATACTAGAAACTGTTGAGGCTCAGATATTTGATTCCGTAATTCCACCCCCAGAAATTTTCATTCAACATATAATCAGGTGTGGACTAAGATATTAACCTATCACAGCAGTAACTACAGAAATTTTAACATGTAAAATAACTTATGTAGACTTCCCAGCTTAAAATAGGTTTTCCAAAAGCCCTCAGAGTCTCTCCATCCTTTCTATGTAATCCACTTAATACCCAGGATTTCCCCTATGACGTCTCTTCCAGTGCACTCTAATTTCTGCTTTGTTTATCCCTCTGCCCTCTTAGGCTATAACCTCTACAAAGGCTTGTGCCACAGTTGCGTGAATTTAGCACGATGTCACATGTACAGTAGGCACTCAAATGCTGGCTCACTGAATAAAATGTTACACAATCACAAAATACATATAGGAGTATGTTTCCCCTATAGAGAGGGGTAATAAGTATTGAACAATAAGTACTGAACGTCAAAACAAAAATATGAGAAAAGCCTCAAGTCATCATCCCAATGCTACTGAATATCAGGATCACATGCAGGTATTCTGAAACGCACACGGACTGCCAATAAAGGCACACGCAATTCCGCTACCGCCAGAGCACAGCCAGGCACCATAGTCTCTGTCATGTGAGCCATTTTTACCATGGTGTGTGTCCTGGACACATTTTGCATCTCAGGAAACTGATAAAAAGCTCAAAAGAAAACTTCTGTGGGGCGCCTGAGTGGCTCAGTGGGTTAAAGCCTCTGCCTTCGGCTCAGGTCATGATCCCAGGGTCCTGGGATCGAGCCCCGCATCAGGCTCTCTGCTCAGCAGGGAGCCTGCCTCCCCCCCCCCCTCTGCCCTCCTCTCTTCCTCCTTGTTATTCTTCAAAAAAATCAATAAATCTTAAAAAAAAAAAAAAAAAAACTTCTGTTATGCAACTACTAGAAGGAAATATTGAATAAGGAGAAACATCCTTAATTGTGATGGGAGTTTTGTTTTGTTTTGTTTTGTTTTTACATTATTTTAAAACAATCTGATGTTTCTTAGGCCAGGCTTCTCAAGCCTTGGAGCATGAGACTCACGTAGGGGTTTTGTTAAAACACGGGTTCTTATTTTTCAGTCAGTCTAAAGTGAACCCCAGACTGCACTTCTTACAAGCTCTCAGGTAAAACCAAGGATGCTGATCTGGGAACTTCAATCCAAGTAGCAAGTTCTTAGAAATTACTAGACGCAAAGAAAGTTATACAGAGCTCCATTTTCCTCTTTTTTGTTGTTTTTTAGGAATATTAAAGCACCTATCTCCTCTGATGATTTTTCAAACCATTCCTGGTTTAAGAGTCTCAATATCCTGCAGATCTACAATTTAAAATCATGGGTAACAGAAATAAAGGATCACTATAGAGCCAAGGAAAATTTGAAGTATATAAAAGGAATACTATGAATAACATGATGCCCCAAAATGTGATAATCTTGATAAAATAGATCAATTCCTTGAAAAGACACATTCTGCCAAAACTCGCATGAAAAGAAATGGGTAGGGCGCCTGGGTGGCTCAGTTAGTTAAGTAACTGCCTTCTGCTCGGGTCATGATCCCAGAGTCCTGGGATTGAGTCCCATGTGGGGCTCCCAGCTCCATGGGGAGTCTGCTTCTCCTTCTGACCTTCTACCCTCTCATGCTCTCTCTCACTGTCTCTCTCTCAAATAAATAAAATCTTAAAAAAAGAAAAAGAAAAGAAAAGAAATGGGTAATCTGGATAGGCCTCCATCTATCAACGAAATGAAGTCTATCCTTCCAAAATAGAAGGCACAAGACCCAGATGGGTTCACTGGTGAATTCTGCCAAGCATGGGAAAAGAACAGGATGCCAATTCTACACAATCTCTTTCAGGGGATCAAAGCAGAGGGAAAGCTTCCTAAATCACTATGAGGCCAGCACTGACCCAATGTCAAAACTGGACAAAAACATCTTAAGAAAACTACAGACCCATCTTGCTCATGAACAGATGCAAAAGATCCTTAACAAAATACAATTAAAATGAATCCAAGAAAAGTATAAAAAGAATTATACATAACAGTTAGATTTCAGGTATGCAGGGCTGAGTCAACATTTGAAAAAATGCCATGTAATCCATTATATCAACTAAGTAAAAAAGAAAAATAGTTTTATAGGACTATGTGCAGAAAAAAAATTTGAAAAAAATCCAACACCCATTCACCATAAAAACTCTCAGTAAACTAGATACAGAGGGGAGCTTTCTCAACTTGATTACTACTACCTACAAAGTACTTACAGCAAGCATGGTAAGAAACTTGAAGTTTTCCCAATGTGATATTGGCAAAAGATTAAACAAATTAGTCAGCGGAAAATAATAAGACAGCCCAGAAACAGACTCTCAAATCAACCAATCTTCTGACACAGGAGCATAAGCAATACAATGGATCAAAGATGGCCTCTTCAACAAATGGTACTGGAACAAGGGGATATTCGCAGGCAAAAATTTAGATGCAGATCTTCCTTACATCCTTCACCAAAATCAACTCAAAATAGAAGTAAAATGGAAAATAAGATTCCTACAAAGCAACATAGGAGTAAACCTCCACGTCCTTACGTATGGTGAGGTCTTCTCAGACACAAAAACAAAGGTACAATCCATGGAAGAAATTGATACACTGTTCTTCATTAACATTAAAATGTTTTGCTCTGCAAAAGAATGTCATGAGAATGAGAAGACAAGCACAGACTGGGAGAAAATATCTGCCAAAGACACATCTCATAAAGGGCTGTTTTTCAAATACACAAGAAGCACTTAAAGCTCAAAAATAAGAAAACCCAATTATAAAATGAGCCAGTGACTTTAACATCTCACCTGGGCTGCTTCCCCCTTGCTCTCTGCCTGCCTCTCTGCCTACTTGTGATCTCGCTGTCAAATAAATAAAAAATATAAAATAAATTTTTAAAAAAACACCTCATCTAGGATGATATACAGAAGGCAAATAAGCATATGAAAAAATGTTCTACTTCACAATTCATCAGAAAAATGCAACTTAAAATAACACTATCTCAAATAATAACACAATCACAATGGCCAAAATCTTGAACACTGATGCCATCAGATGCTGGTGAGGATGTGGAGTAATAGAAATCTCACATTGCTGATGGGAATGCTCAACAGTACAGCCACTTTGGAAGAGTTGGGTGGTTTTGTACAAAACTAAACATACTCTTAACATATGATACAGCAATCAAGCTCCGATGCATTATCCAAAGAAGTTAAAAACATTATCTACACAAAAACCTACATACAGATGTTTACAGCAGTTTTTTTCATAAATGCCAAACTGCAGAAGCAAGCAAGGAGTTCTTCAGCAGGTAAGAGCATAAACGAACCACAGTAACGCCAGATAATGGAATATTATTCAGTGCTAAAAAAGGAATGCACTATCAAGCCATGAGAGGACACAGAGAAACCTTAAATCCATGAGTTAAAGAAGTCCATCCAAAAAAGCCATATACTGTATTATTCTAAGTTATGACATTCTGGAAAAGGCACAACAATGATGAAAATAAAAAGCCAAGTGGTTGCTGGAGGTGGGAGGATTTAGGTAAGTACGCAGAGCACAGAGGACTTTTAGAACAGTAAAAATACTCTCTCTGTATGATATTATAATGATGGATAGATTTTACACAATTGTCTAAATCCACAGAATATCTGGGCGTCTGGGTGGCTCAGTGGGTTAAGCCGCTGCCTTCGGCTCAGGTCATGATCTCAGGGTCCTGGGATCGAGTCCCGCATCGGGCTCTCTGCTCAGCAGGGAGCCTGCTTCCCTCTCTCTCTCTCTGCCTGCCTCTCTGTCTACTTGTGATCTCTCTCTGTCAAATAAATAAATAAAATCTTAAAAAAAATTAAAAAATAAAAATAAATCCACAGAATATGTAATATAAACTATGAACTTGGGAGTGATTATGTAGTATCAACGTGGTTTTGCCAATTTTCTTTTTTTAAGATTTATTTATTTGACAGAGAGAGAGATCAAGTAGGCAGAGAGGCAGGCAGATAGAAAGGGAAGCAGGCTCCCTGCTGAGCAGAGAGCCCAATGCGGGGCTCCATCCCAGGACCTGGGATCCTGACCTGCACCGAAGGCAGAGGCTTAACCCACTAAGCCACCAAGGCACCCCAAGTTTTGTCAGTTGTTAACAATGTCCCACTGTGATTGGTGGGTGGTGATAATGGGGAGGCTGTGCATGTTCAGGGAGCACACGGGAAACCTAAATAACCCTCCTCTCAATTTTGTTGTAAACCTAAAGCTACTGGTGGCTCAGTTGGTTGAGCAGCTGCCTTCGGCTCAGCGTCCTGGGATCGAGTCCCACATCGGGCTCCTTGCTCAGCAGGGAGCCTGCTTCTCCCTCTGCCTCTGCCTGCCATTCTGTCTGCCTGTGCTCGCTCTCTTCCCCTCTCTCTCTCTGATAAATAAAATCTTAAAAAAAAAAAAAAAAAAAAGGAAAAGAAAAGAAAATAGGCACCCAATAAGCATTCTGGACAAGAACACCTGATTTTCCAGGAATGGAATACTGATACCTCTACTGGGCTAGTGGATCTGTAAAGTATGAAACTAAAAGTTGCCGGTAGGTCTTTCAGCACCTAGAAGAGCTCCTAGCACAGGGACTCAAATAATCACTGCACAAATGACTATGTTATTTAGTCTAGGAGAGGAGAAAAAAAAAAAAAAGAAAGCCTGATTAAGGTTTTTCAGTATTTGAAGGCAGCTATGTAGAAATCAACTAAAAGTCTTCCATACCATCACTGTAGGAAAATAAAAAGAAAAGTCTATTTCAGCCTATTTTAAATACACATTTTTATTAGTTGTGCAACAATGCTATATGCTCTTTCAATAGAGCTACCTGAATGCGTTCAAGCAAAGAAGCCAAATGGCTATCTCAGAGGGACACTAAAGAAAACACAAGGGCCCTGCAAACACTAGGTTTCCTAAAGTTGCCCCCGATGCCTACACATGGGATTCACTACTCACAACATCTTCACTAGATTAGGAATAAATTTCAACAACAGTTTTCCTACTTTGAAAATGAAAAATAAAGTTGTCTCAAAACAGCAGCCGTTGGGCCACAACCCACAACCTTACACATGACCTCAAAGTAAATCAAAGGCTTAAATTCTCTGGAAGTCATAAAAACAAAAGAAACTATTCCATTGTGATGAGTACCTTCAAAGACAATAGTATGATAAAAATAAAGGACTACTCAGAATTAAATCCATTTGTTTGAGCATCTGTTTTCTACTGGAAGTCATAAAAACAAAAGAAACTATTCCATTGTGATGAGTACCTTCAAAGACAATAGTATGATAAAAATAAAGGACTACTCAGAATTAAATCCATTTGTTTGAGCATCTGTTTTCTACGTACAAAAAGTAACTTTTTCTGATGGATTTAACCAAGAAAAAAAGATAATAAAATTCATTTGATGGCACGTTAGTGCACAAACACCTCATTTTCCTAGAAAACCCCAAAAGACATCTGGTGTTAATATATCAAAACCCAGATTTTTTTTTTTTTTTTTTTTTTGGTGTGATCAAGCCATAATATTTTAGCACTGTGAATATTAAAACTGCCCTCATAACATGGGGTTTTCAATGGGTTCATCTAGAAGAATACCATAAATTCTGATAATGCTACAATGTATCAATTTACAAGATTTTTTTTAAAGAATTAAATTATTTCACACTTACTTTGGAAGCTTTAGCTTCTAGAAGCATGTAGCTATTAAAATGCTAAAATGGAAAGATGAGATGGGGATGCTACAGAGACTTAATACCAGTAAAACACAGGAAATTGATTCTCTAGATGATGTGGAAAAGCTGGCTTATAAAGTTAATGAGATATTACTTAAGGCAAAAGAAACAATTTGCCCATTAACAATGAGGATAAACCAAACATTTTTGTCATCAACTATAATGACACTAATTAAGGAACAACAAAAACTAAAGTAGATATGAAAATCAACTAAAGTACAGGAAAAAAACTACACCAACCACATGAAATGAAGTATAGTTATAGCAGCAAGTCCTAGCAAGTTAGAAATAAATGTAAGAATAAACAGAATTCCAACAATTAAATAGGTTACACACTAAGGAAAGTGACTAGTCAAAAGAAGTAAATTTCCCATTGAACATTTAAGAGACCTGACAACTACCTGGGATGGATTTCTAATAGAGCAGGAGAGAAAAGTAAGAGGATTAACCCCTGAAACTTGAAAATCCACTACTTTGTCTCCCAGATATCTTAGCTAGCCCCAGATAACAAAAATATCACAATCCTTAAGCAGTAGCTTTAGCCAGAGATTTCTTTGCCATTCACAAAGTTTAAAAAAAAAAAAAAAAAGAAACTGCAAGTTTTCCAAGTTTCAAAGTAAGTCTAGTGTTTTAATTTAAATACAAAAATGCCATGCTGATTTTTAGGAAAAATACGTTGTCAGAAAACCCAGGTTTTAATCTCAGTTCTATCTCCAATATCCATTTCCAA
This sequence comes from Mustela nigripes, assembly GCF_022355385.1. NCBI lineage: Eukaryota > Metazoa > Chordata > Mammalia > Carnivora > Mustelidae > Mustela > Mustela nigripes. The sequence continues at coordinate 10,122,616 of NC_081560.1, read as the reverse complement.
AGGCTTTTCCTTTGGAAAGGAGTATTTTATTCTCTGTATATGAAGTATATTCCAAAATTATGAGTCTATCTGTTGCTCCTTGCTTATATGAATAAAAGAACAAATTTTTAATATATAGGTATCACAAATTATCATTAAATACAGATGAAGTATTTCTGAAGAAAATTTAACATATGAATTCAGATGTGCTGCAAGTATAAACTACATACTGGTGTTTAAAAATTTAGTTAAAAAAAAAAGTCAACTCTTGGGGCTCCTGGGTGGCTCAGTCAGTTAAGTGTCTGCCTTCAGCTCAGTCTGTGACACCAGGGTTCTGAGATTGAGCCCCTGTGGCTCTGGAAAAAAAAAAAAATCCCTGCTCGGCAGGGAGTCTGCTTGCCCCTCCCCTTTTGCTCCTCCCCCTAGCTCAGGCCCACTCATGCTCTCTCTCAAATAAAAATCTTTAAAAAAAAAAGTCAACTATTGCATTAGTAATTGCTTATTCTGATTACACACTGAAATAACATTTTAGATATTAAGTTAAATATATAAAATCAAGTTCGTTTGTTTTATCTTTTTAACAAGGTTACTGGGAAAGTTTGTTACTTATAAAATTACATTTCTATTGTATTGAATGGCCTGCTGCAGGCTGAACTCTTCACAGTAAGGGCTGTAAATTATTTTCTACAGCATCTACTGAAGTATGGCACATATCAAATACTCAAAAGCCATTAAATGAACTTTATATAGAAGCACAAAGCAGTAACTCAGTAAGACCAAAACTGACTTTCTGACTCATCTACCAGCTATATTCTGTTTGAGTGACATTAATAGCCTCTTATTTAGTAGTCATAACAATTCTAAACTATGGACCAAGACAACCAAAAAAATTTTCAGCTGAAAAAGTAAACTGACATACCTAATTTGTATGGGGCTACATTATGTCCTCCCAAAATTCCTGTTGAAGTCCTATACCTGTATCTCAGAATGTCACTATATTTGGAGATAGGGTCTTTAAAAGGATAAAGTAAAATAAATCATACAGGTGGACCTAATCCAATAGGACTGGTATCTTCATAAGAATAAGAGATTAGAGACTGTCTTTTTTTCCACTGTATATTTTTCCTGCTCTGTCAAAGATTATTTGGCCATAGAGTTGAGGGTGATACCTGGGCTTTCTACTCTGTTCCACTGGTCTGTGTCTGTTTTTGTGCCAATAGCATGCTGTCTTGGTGATCAGAGCTTTGTAGTAAAGTTTGAAATGAAGCTTGAACATTCTCTTACACCATATACAAAGATAAACTTGAAATGGATAAAAGATCTCAACATGAGGCAGGAATCTTATCAAAATCCTAGAGGAGAACATAGGTAGTAACCTCTTCCACATGGGCCACAGCAACTTCTTTCAAGACATGTCTCCAAAGGCAAAGGAAACAAAAGCGAATATGAACTTTTGGGACTTCATCAAGATCAAAAGCTTCTACACAGCAAAGGAAACAGGCAACAAAACAAAGAGATAACCCACAGAATGGGAGAAGATATTCACAAATGACACTACAGACAAAGGGTTGATATCCAAGATCTATAAAGAACTTCTAACTGAACACTCAAAAAACAGATAATCATGTGAAAAAATGGGCAGAAGACGTGAAAAATTCTCCAAAAAAGATATGCAAATGGCTAACAGACACATGAAAAAATGCCCATCATTGGCCATCAAGGAGATTCAAATCAAAACCACATTGAGATACCACCTTACACGTTAGAATTGCCAAAATTAACAAGACAGTAAACAACATGTGTTGGAGATGTGGAGAAAGGGGAACCCTCTTACACTGTTGGTGGGAATGCAAATTGGTGCAGTCACTTTGGGAAACAGTGTGGAGATTCCTTAAGAAATTAAAAATAGAACTTCCCTGACCCTGCAATTGCACTACTGCGTATTTACCAATGATACAGATGTAGTGAAAAGGGCCATCTGTACCCTAATGTTCATAGCAGCAATGGCCACAGTCGCCAAACTGTGGAAAGAGCCAAAATGCCCTTCAAAAGATGAGTGCATAAAGATGTGCTCCATATATACAATGGAATATTACTCGGCCATCATAAAGGATGAATACCCAACTTTTGTATCAACATGGATGGGACTGGAGGAGATTACACTGAGTGAATTAAGTCAAGCAGAGGAAGTCAATTATCATATGATTTCACTTACTCATGGAGCATAAGGAATAACACGGAGGACATTGGGAGACAGAACTGAGTTGGGGGAAATCAGAGGGGGAGAAAAACCATAAGACTGTGGACTCTGAGAAACAAACTGAGGGTTTTAGAGGGGAGAGGGTGGGGAGTTGGTGAGCCTGGTGGTGGGTATTAAGGAGGGCACGTATTGCATAGAGCGCACTGGGTGTGATACATAGACAATCAATCTTGGAACACTGAAAAAATAAAGTTAAAAAAAAAAAAAAGGTGATTAGAACACAAGTAACAGACAGATGAATCGGCAATCCATGAGGACACAGAGAAGGAAAGCATCTATCTGCAAGTCAAGGAGAGAGGCTTCAGAAGAAACCAAAGCTGACAACACCTTGATCTTGAACTTCCAGCTTGAGAATTAGGAGAATATAAATTTCTATCACTTAAGCCACCCAGTCTATGGTACTGTGTGGCAGCCCTAGTACAATTACATTGCCCTAAACACTTAAAACTTTTCCAGTTTCTTAGTGGAGTCTTGGCCTTTACACAAGTTACAAATTCAGTTCCTCACTCACACTAGCCATATTCCAAGTGCTCAAGAGCCATGTGCAGCTAACCTCCAGGCTACTGTACAGTACAAACCTAGAGAGAACACCAAACCCAAAACTTCCAAAAAGAATGCTTAAGTAGTTGAGAGATGTAACCAAAAAATGTGTTCTTACTATACAGTGAGGCATGTTTCGTCTTTAATTTTAAAACAGAATGCAAATGCAGAGGATTTAAATCCACCCTGGAGTTACTCTTATTATGATTTGCTAAGTAGATTAAGGAAGGGAGTTCATAGTTTATAGCTATGTTTGGTACATGTGAATGTCATCACCAAGATTCCTTGAGGTGTGTCCACTGCTGCACGATACAGAGAATTACTGACATAAGTGACCAGGATACATTTATCAGTACAAAAAAGTCAAGAATTCTAGGTATGATTTCCCAGAAATTCCCAAGTTATCCACTAATAAGCTGGAGAACGCTGTAATAAGTTGGAGTCAGCTGTAGATTTTATCATGCCTCTTGTCAACTTAATCAAGCATTTTTGATAGAAATTAAATTCCAGAAATATAAGAGATGGCATGAATACTATACTGAACATGATATTCCTGGATTCATTACCATTTAACCATGAGGTATCAAAAAAGTATGTCTACTATTAATAACTTCATGCATCTATAAATAATTAAGCAGCATGGAAAAAAATATAGAATTCAGGAAATAAATAGCTCTGCTAGACTGGCCCAATAGGACTGAACACATCTACTAAAATAACTAGCGATCTTCTTTAAGAATTAGAAAAATGAAGTTAGGGGGACTCCTGGGTCGCTCAGTCAGTTAAGTGACTGACTCGATCTCAGCTCAGGTCATGATCTCAGGGTCACGGGATGGAATCCTGAGTTGGGCTCACCACTGAGCATAGAGCCTGCTTAAGATACACTTGCTTCCTCTGTGCCCCCCACCCCCACTCTTCCATCCTAAAAAAAAAAAAAAAAAAGAAAAGAAAAGAAAGAAAGAAAGAACATAGAGTCCAAAATGCAATCCTCAGTATAATAAAGTTCATCTACTGGAAAGTATTTTACATTGCATAGAACTTTACAGCTTTTCTTTTTTTTAAATTTTACTTATTTGTCAGAGAAAGAGTGTGCCCGTGCACGCACAAGCAGGGGGAGCATCAGACAGAGGGAGGGGTAAGCAGGCTCCCCACTGAGCAAGGAGCCCCACACGGGACTGGATCCCATGAGCCTGGGATCATGACCTGGCTGGAAGCAGATGCCCATCCGAATGAGCTACCCAGGTGCTCCAGACCTTTACTTCTTTAACTGGCTTATTATACGTTATCTTAAATTTGCCCAAGGACTTCATGTTTGGATATATTCTTAGTTTACATAAAGAAACTAAGGCTCTAAGAAATTAAGTGACACACCCAATGTCACATAATTTGTAAAGGACTGAAAGTCAAACCTTAGTTCTCTAGTTCCAAAATTTTGTATAGGCTTCACCCTGTTAACACATTAAAACTATGCCTAGTGTAGTGTTACGTAATGTTAGTTATAACAAAAATTTTTAATACAATTACAGTGACTTGATCAAGTGTGTACTAACAATACTTAAAATGGCAATTAAATTCAGAATAAATCTCAACCATGGTAATTCAGTTTAGAAGAAATAACTCCCAAGAGAATTATGTTCACAGGAATCTTTTTTTAAAATTTAAATGTATATAATATTTTTGCAAAGAAATATCAAGTGATAGATAAAGCGCTTTCTAGCATATAATTTATTTATGATAATCAAATTAGGTGAGGAAAATAAAATGGAACTTTTAAAACTAGAGTTTTTTTTATATATCATTTAAATGAATAATGTTTCATATCTAACTGCTATATTCTTTATTCCATCAGATCCACTTAAGAGTGATATAAAAGTGATTTAGAAGGTCAATATTCAATGTTAAAAAGTGAGGAACTGAGCTAAAACTGAAGAACAAACAGGTGGGAAACAAGCAACAGGAAGTTATTTTTGAAACAATGAGAAAATTTAAATACAGGTACTACAAAATTTTAGGTAGAAAAAGTGGAGTTTCATTGGAATGAAACAACTTACAGTACGTTCTCATTTAGGTTTAAAAATACTTTATTGTGTAATTATACACAACACATATAGATATAAACACACCACTTATCCATGGCAGTAACAGTGGTAATTTTGGAGACACTAGAATATGGCATTGTTATTTCATTTTTGTTTACCTTCTAAAGTTTTATAATGCATATGTATTACATTGTAAAAATATGAAAATTTTAAAATATCAATATTTTAATTAAGCCAAAAGAAAAACCTCTCCATCTGCTGTATATTACCTTTGTGAAATAAGTAGATGTGAAATGATTCTGAAGATGGTTTGACTCTTCACTTATATTTTAGCTCTCAGGTGTTTAAAATAAATCAACTTTATTTTCAAACATACAGAGTTCTGAATATATGCTTCATGATAAAAAAAATGAAATGATCAGACAAGAACAAAGTCCAAAAAAGTCCCTACTTATAAAACAATTTTGAAAAGTCACCGATATTTAGAGAGTTTAAAATAGCAATTGTATGCCCATACCAGTTAAATATTGTTCACCATGAATTAAAACAAAAATCTTAAGATAAAAAGGAAATGAGAAAAATAAAAATGTATTCTTGCTATTTATCAGTGTTAAAATGCGAGTCTTAAATCTTCCCAACAACTGTCCTTGGAAAGTCTCATTCTCTGTATATCACTGATGAGAAAAAAAAGCTTAGGAAATGCATCCAGAATATATAAAACTCCTGCTTGGCAATCATTTTCCAATACTGTGTATATATATATATATATATATATATATATATATATATATATATATATAT